>NW_026783432.1:0-92907 GCF_949774975.1 Lagenorhynchus albirostris
GCTCAGACTAGGGCAAGGCGTAAGACCTCAAAGGCATGGGAGACGTGCCAGAAGTCTGTTGGTGAAAGTGTGGGTTTGGTGGGGGAAACGAGTCTGCTCCAGGAGAGAGTGCAGGGCGTTTCCCTACACTCGGCGTATAGAGAGCGGCTCCAAAGGGGCTCCGGGCCTGGATGTTGCTCGGCAGACCCAGGGGTGCCTGGGAGTGCTCCGTGTTCCAGCCTGGAACAGGGTGCCCCCGCGAGCCTCCCAGGTGTCCAGGAAACTCTACTGCCGTTAAGGACACGCAGAGCAGAGGCTACGGCCTCATGGAAACTGCCGCGCGGCTCCGCTTCTGCACCTCACGTCAGGGCCTTCCCTCCAGGCCTGTGCTCAATCTGGCTGTCCCGTTAGCGACGCAGCATTGCGAGATGCTGACGTTCTCCTCGAGCAGAGTGCCTGCAGGTACGAGGCCCGCGAAGCAGGCAAAGCAGAGTGTTTTCTCACGGCAGCTCTCACAAGGGCGACGACAGATATTTCCTGGGAGCTTCGGACGCACCAGAAATCTGGTCCTCAGGCTGTTGGAGGGCTCTGGAAATGTAGCTCTCCTCAAGGAACGTGCAGAGTGTTGCCCATCACCCGGCACGCACACAGGGCCTCCGAGGGGCAGAGCCATGGGCCTCGATGTTGCTCGGCCGGACCACGGCGTGGTGGTGGGGGGGGGGGTGCCTGGAGGTCTCAGTGACCCCGAAGGGAAATGGATGCACACCCGAGGGGCCTAGGAGTCCTCCAATGGAAATTCCGTTAAAATGAACCCGAAGAGTGACTAAGAACTCACGGAACCTGCTGCATGCCGCCCTTCCCGCCCGGCTACGCAGGGCCTAAACTGGAGGGAAATTCTCACGTTGAGTTTCCCTTTCGTTCTGGAGCTCGTCAGGCTAACCACCACCGCGGCTATGGAAGCACCGGGTTGAAACGGAGCAAACTCATTTTCTTCCCAGAAGCATTTCGACCGGGTTTCCAGGCCTGTCAACAGCAGGGGACGTCAGGCAGCTTCACGGCAGCATGAGTGCAGCCTTCCAAGTGGGAAAGCAAGGATAGTTCCAGCAGGCTCCCGTTTCCACGCGCACACTCAGCTTACCTCCCTGTGGTTTCTAACCAGTCCAAAGAGACACAGGTCACCCGGCGTTTGCTTCCCTGAACCAACTCCCCGAAGTAGGGTGTTCTGCGTCAAGTGAACTGCCTCAACCAAGGAATGCCCTGCCTAGTTACGCCTCTGGGGCCTGTGGCTATTCCAAAGCCTGCGGGGCCACAGGAAGCACGGGGCTTAAATCGCAGTAAGAACGCAAGCCGACTCTCTCTTGGAGGCAGGGTGACTTCCGGCAGGGGGTGTCCTAGATGGAATGCGAGGCCGAGGGCTCTCTCAGGGCAGCTCAGACTAGGGCAAGGCGTAAGACCTCAAAGGCATGGGAGACGTGCCAGAAGTCTGTTGGTGAAAGTGTGGGTTTGGTGGGGGAAACGAGTCTGCTCCAGGAGAGAGTGCAGGGCGTTTCCCTACACTCGGCGTATAGAGAGCGGCTCCAAAGGGGCTCCGGGCCTGGATGTTGCTCGGCAGACCCAGGGGTGCCTGGGAGTGCTCCGTGTTCCAGCCTGGAACAGGGTGCCCCCGCGAGCCTCCCAGGTGTCCAGGAAACTCTACTGCCGTTAAGGACACGCAGAGCAGAGGCTACGGCCTCATGGAAACTGCCGCGCGGCTCCGCTTCTGCACCTCACGTCAGGGCCTTCCCTCCAGGCCTGTGCTCAATCTGGCTGTCCCGTTAGCGACGCAGCATTGCGAGATGCTGACGTTCTCCTCGAGCAGAGTGCCTGCAGGTACGAGGCCCGCGAAGCAGGCAAAGCAGAGTGTTTTCTCACGGCAGCTCTCACAAGGGCGACGACAGATATTTCCTGGGAGCTTCGGACGCACCAGAAATCTGGTCCTCAGGCTGTTGGAGGGCTCTGGAAATGTAGCTCTCCTCAAGGAACGTGCAGAGTGTTGCCCATCACCCGGCACGCACACAGGGCCTCCGAGGGGCAGAGCCATGGGCCTCGATGTTGCTCGGCCGGACCACGGCGTGGTGGTGGTGGGGGGGGGTGCCTGGAGGTCCTCAGTGACCCCGAAGGGAAATGGATGCACACCCGAGGGGCCTAGGAGTCCTCCAATGGGAAATTCCGTTAAAATGAACCCGAAGAGTGACTAAGAACTCACGGAACCTGCTGCATGCCGCCCTTCCCGCCCGGCTACGCAGGGCCTAAACTGGAGGGAAATTCTCACGTTGAGTTTCCCTTTCGTTCTGGAGCTCGTCAGGCTAACCACCACCGCGGCTATGGAAGCACCGGGTTGAAACGGAGCAAACTCATTTTCTTCCAGAAGCATTTCGACCGGGTTTCCAGGCCTGTCAACAGCAGGGGACGTCAGGCAGCTTCACGGCAGCATGAGTGCAGCCTTCCAAGTGGGAAAGCAAGGATAGTTCCAGCAGGCTCCCGTTTCCACGCGCACACTCAGCTTACCTCCCTGTGGTTTCTAACCAGTCCAAAGAGACACAGGTCACCCGGCGTTTGCTTCCCTGAACCAACTCCCCGAAGTAGGGTGTTCTGCGTCAAGTGAACTGCCTCAACCAAGGAATGCCCTGCCTAGTTACGCCTCTGGGGCCTGTGGCTATTCCAAAGCCTGCGGGGCCACAGGAAGCACGGGGCTTAAATCGCAGTAAGAACGCAAGCCGACTCTCTCTTGGAGGCAGGGTGACTTCCGGCAGGGGTGTCCTAGATGGAATGCGAGGCCGAGGGCTCTCTCAGGGCAGCTCAGACTAGGGCAAGGCGTAAGACCTCAAAGGCATGGGAGACGTGCCAGAAGTCTGTTGGTGAAAGTGTGGGTTTGGTGGGGGAAACGAGTCTGCTCCAGGAGAGAGTGCAGGGCGTTTCCCTACACTCGGCGTATAGAGAGCGGCTCCAAAGGGGCTCCGGGCCTGGATGTTGCTCGGCAGACCCAGGGGTGCCTGGGAGTGCTCCGTGTTCCAGCCTGGAACAGGGTGCCCCCGCGAGCCTCCCAGGTGTCCAGGAAACTCTACTGCCGTTAAGGACACGCAGAGCAGAGGCTACGGCCTCATGGAAACTGCCGCGCGGCTCCGCTTCTGCACCTCACGTCAGGGCCTTCCCTCCAGGCCTGTGCTCAATCTGGCTGTCCCGTTAGCGACGCAGCATTGCGAGATGCTGACGTTCTCCTCGAGCAGAGTGCCTGCAGGTACGAGGCCCGCGAAGCAGGCAAAGCAGAGTGTTTTCTCACGGCAGCTCTCACAAGGGCGACGACAGATATTTCCTGGGAGCTTCGGACGCACCAGAAATCTGGTCCTGAGGCTGTTGGAGGGCTCTGGAAATGTAGCTCTCCTCAAGGAACGTGCAGAGTGTTGCCCATCACCCGGCACGCACACAGGGCCTCCGAGGGGCAGAGCCATGGGCCTCGATGTTGCTCGGCCGGACCACGGCGTGGTGGTGGGGGGGGGGGTGCCTGGAGGTCCTCAGTGACCCCGAAGGGAAATGGATGCACACCCGAGGGGCCTAGGAGTCCTCCAATGGGAAATTCCGTTAAAATGAACCCGAAGAGTGACTAAGAACTCACGGAACCTGCTGCATGCCGCCCTTCCCGCCCGGCTACGCAGGGCCTAAACTGGAGGGAAATTCTCACGTTGAGTTTCCCTTTCGTTCTGGAGCTCGTCAGGCTAACCACCACCGCGGCTATGGAAGCACCGGGTTGAAACGGAGCAAACTCATTTTCTTCCCAGAAGCATTTCGACCGGGTTTCCAGGCCTGTCAACAGCAGGGGACGTCAGGCAGCTTCACGGCAGCATGAGTGCAGCCTTCCAAGTGGGAAAGCAAGGATAGTTCCAGCAGGCTCCCGTTTCCACGCGCACACTCAGCTTACCTCCCTGTGGTTTCTAACCAGTCCAAAGAGACACAGGTCACCCGGCGTTTGCTTCCCTGAACCAACTCCCCGAAGTAGGGTGTTCTGCGTCAAGTGAACTGCCTCAACCAAGGAATGCCCTGCCTAGTTACGCCTCTGGGGCCTGTGGCTATTCCAAAGCCTGCGGGGCCACAGGAAGCACGGGGCTTAAATCGCAGTAAGAACGCAAGCCGACTCTCTCTTGGAGGCAGGGTGACTTCCGGCAGGGGGTGTCCTAGATGGAATGCGAGGCCGAGGGCTCTCTCAGGGCAGCTCAGACTAGGGCAAGGCGTAAGACCTCAAAGGCATGGGAGACGTGCCAGAAGTCTGTTGGTGAAAGTGTGGGTTTGGTGGGGGAAACGAGTCTGCTCCAGGAGAGAGTGCAGGGCGTTTCCCTACACTCGGCGTATAGAGAGCGGCTCCAAAGGGGCTCCGGGCCTGGATGTTGCTCGGCAGACCCAGGGGTGCCTGGGAGTGCTCCGTGTTCCAGCCTGGAACAGGGTGCCCCCGCGAGCCTCCCAGGTGTCCAGGAAACTCTACTGCCGTTAAGGACACGCAGAGCAGAGGCTACGGCCTCATGGAAACTGCCGCGCGGCTCCGCTTCTGCACCTCACGTCAGGGCCTTCCCTCCAGGCCTGTGCTCAATCTGGCTGTCCCGTTAGCGACGCAGCATTGCGAGATGCTGACGTTCTCCTCGAGCAGAGTGCCTGCAGGTACGAGGCCCGCGAAGCAGGCAAAGCAGAGTGTTTTCTCACGGCAGCTCTCACAAGGGCGACGACAGATATTTCCTGGGAGCTTCGGACGCACCAGAAATCTGGTCCTCAGGCTGTTGGAGGGCTCTGGAAATGTAGCTCTCCTCAAGGAACGTGCAGAGTGTTGCCCATCACCCGGCACGCACACAGGGCCTCCGAGGGGCAGAGCCATGGGCCTCGATGTTGCTCGGCCGGACCACGGCGTGGTGGTGGGGGGGGGGGTGCCTGGAGGTCCTCAGTGACCCCGAAGGGAAATGGATGCACACCCGAGGGGCCTAGGAGTCCTCCAATGGGAAATTCCGTTAAAATGAACCCGAAGAGTGACTAAGAACTCACGGAACCTGCTGCATGCCGCCCTTCCCGCCCGGCTACGCAGGGCCTAAACTGGAGGGAAATTCTCACGTTGAGTTTCCCTTTCGTTCTGGAGCTCGTCAGGCTAACCACCACCGCGGCTATGGAAGCACCGGGTTGAAACGGAGCAAACTCATTTTCTTCCCAGAAGCATTTCGACCGGGTTTCCAGGCCTGTCAACAGCAGGGGACGTCAGGCAGCTTCACGGCAGCATGAGTGCAGCCTTCCAAGTGGGAAAGCAAGGATAGTTCCAGCAGGCTCCCGTTTCCACGCGCACACTCAGCTTACCTCCCTGTGGTTTCTAACCAGTCCAAAGAGACACAGGTCACCCGGCGTTTGCTTCCCTGAACCAACTCCCCGAAGTAGGGTGTTCTGCGTCAAGTGAACTGCCTCAACCAAGGAATGCCCTGCCTAGTTACGCCTCTGGGGCCTGTGGCTATTCCAAAGCCTGCGGGGCCACAGGAAGCACGGGGCTTAAATCGCAGTAAGAACGCAAGCCGACTCTCTCTTGGAGGCAGGGTGACTTCCGGCAGGGGGTGTCCTAGATGGAATGCGAGGCCGAGGGCTCTCTCAGGGCAGCTCAGACTAGGGCAAGGCGTAAGACCTCAAAGGCATGGGAGACGTGCCAGAAGTCTGTTGGTGAAAGTGTGGGTTTGGTGGGGGAAACGAGTCTGCTCCAGGAGAGAGTGCAGGGCGTTTCCCTACACTCGGCGTATAGAGAGCGGCTCCAAAGGGGCTCCGGGCCTGGATGTTGCTCGGCAGACCCAGGGGTGCCTGGGAGTGCTCCGTGTTCCAGCCTGGAACAGGGTGCCCCCGCGAGCCTCCCAGGTGTCCAGGAAACTCTACTGCCGTTAAGGACACGCAGAGCAGAGGCTACGGCCTCATGGAAACTGCCGCGCGGCTCCGCTTCTGCACCTCACGTCAGGGCCTTCCCTCCAGGCCTGTGCTCAATCTGGCTGTCCCGTTAGCGACGCAGCATTGCGAGATGCTGACGTTCTCCTCGAGCAGAGTGCCTGCAGGTACGAGGCCCGCGAAGCAGGCAAAGCAGAGTGTTTTCTCACGGCAGCTCTCACAAGGGCGACGACAGATATTTCCTGGGAGCTTCGGACGCACCAGAAATCTGGTCCTCAGGCTGTTGGAGGGCTCTGGAAATGTAGCTCTCCTCAAGGAACGTGCAGAGTGTTGCCCATCACCCGGCACGCACACAGGGCCTCCGAGGGGCAGAGCCATGGGCCTCGATGTTGCTCGGCCGGACCACGGCGTGGTGGTGGGGGGGGGGTGCCTGGAGGTCCTCAGTGACCCCGAAGGGAAATGGATGCACACCCGAGGGGCCTAGGAGTCCTCCAATGGGAAATTCCGTTAAAATGAACCCGAAGAGTGACTAAGAACTCACGGAACCTGCTGCATGCCGCCCTTCCCGCCCGGCTACGCAGGGCCTAAACTGGAGGGAAATTCTCACGTTGAGTTTCCCTTTCGTTCTGGAGCTCGTCAGGCTAACCACCACCGCGGCTATGGAAGCACCGGGTTGAAACGGAGCAAACTCATTTTCTTCCCAGAAGCATTTCGACCGGGTTTCCAGGCCTGTCAACAGCAGGGGACGTCAGGCAGCTTCACGGCAGCATGAGTGCAGCCTTCCAAGTGGGAAAGCAAGGATAGTTCCAGCAGGCTCCCGTTTCCACGCGCACACTCAGCTTACCTCCCTGTGGTTTCTAACCAGTCCAAAGAGACACAGGTCACCCGGCGTTTGCTTCCCTGAACCAACTCCCCGAAGTAGGGTGTTCTGCGTCAAGTGAACTGCCTCAACCAAGGAATGCCCTGCCTAGTTACGCCTCTGGGGCCTGTGGCTATTCCAAAGCCTGCGGGGCCACAGGAAGCACGGGGCTTAAATCGCAGTAAGAACGCAAGCCGACTCTCTCTTGGAGGCAGGGTGACTTCCGGCAGGGGGTGTCCTAGATGGAATGCGAGGCCGAGGGCTCTCTCAGGGCAGCTCAGACTAGGGCAAGGCGTAAGACCTCAAAGGCATGGGAGACGTGCCAGAAGTCTGTTGGTGAAAGTGTGGGTTTGGTGGGGGAAACGAGTCTGCTCCAGGAGAGAGTGCAGGGCGTTTCCCTACACTCGGCGTATAGAGAGCGGCTCCAAAGGGGCTCCGGGCCTGGATGTTGCTCGGCAGACCCAGGGGTGCCTGGGAGTGCTCCGTGTTCCAGCCTGGAACAGGGTGCCCCCGCGAGCCTCCCAGGTGTCCAGGAAACTCTACTGCCGTTAAGGACACGCAGAGCAGAGGCTACGGCCTCATGGAAACTGCCGCGCGGCTCCGCTTCTGCACCTCACGTCAGGGCCTTCCCTCCAGGCCTGTGCTCAATCTGGCTGTCCCGTTAGCGACGCAGCATTGCGAGATGCTGACGTTCTCCTCGAGCAGAGTGCCTGCAGGTACGAGGCCCGCGAAGCAGGCAAAGCAGAGTGTTTTCTCACGGCAGCTCTCACAAGGGCGACGACAGATATTTCCTGGGAGCTTCGGACGCACCAGAAATCTGGTCCTCAGGCTGTTGGAGGGCTCTGGAAATGTAGCTCTCCTCAAGGAACGTGCAGAGTGTTGCCCATCACCCGGCACGCACACAGGGCCTCCGAGGGGCAGAGCCATGGGCCTCGATGTTGCTCGGCCGGACCACGGCGTGGTGGTGGTGGGGGGGGGTGCCTGGAGGTCCTCAGTGACCCCGAAGGGAAATGGATGCACACCCGAGGGGCCTAGGAGTCCTCCAATGGGAAATTCCGTTAAAATGAACCCGAAGAGTGACTAAGAACTCACGGAACCTGCTGCATGCCGCCCTTCCCGCCCGGCTACGCAGGGCCTAAACTGGAGGGAAATTCTCACGTTGAGTTTCCCTTTCGTTCTGGAGCTCGTCAGGCTAACCACCACCGCGGCTATGGAAGCACCGGGTTGAAACGGAGCAAACTCATTTTCTTCCCAGAAGCATTTCGACCGGGTTTCCAGGCCTGTCAACAGCAGGGGACGTCAGGCAGCTTCACGGCAGCATGAGTGCAGCCTTCCAAGTGGGAAAGCAAGGATAGTTCCAGCAGGCTCCCGTTTCCACGCGCACACTCAGCTTACCTCCCTGTGGTTTCTAACCAGTCCAAAGAGACACAGGTCACCCGGCGTTTGCTTCCCTGAACCAACTCCCCGAAGTAGGGTGTTCTGCGTCAAGTGAACTGCCTCAACCAAGGAATGCCCTGCCTAGTTACGCCTCTGGGGCCTGTGGCTATTCCAAAGCCTGCGGGGCCACAGGAAGCACGGGGCTTAAATCGCAGTAAGAACGCAAGCCGACTCTCTCTTGGAGGCAGGGTGACTTCCGGCAGGGGGTGTCCTAGATGGAATGCGAGGCCGAGGGCTCTCTCAGGGCAGCTCAGACTAGGGCAAGGCGTAAGACCTCAAAGGCATGGGAGACGTGCCAGAAGTCTGTTGGTGAAAGTGTGGGTTTGGTGGGGGAAACGAGTCTGCTCCAGGAGAGAGTGCAGGGCGTTTCCCTACACTCGGCGTATAGAGAGCGGCTCCAAAGGGGCTCCGGGCCTGGATGTTGCTCGGCAGACCCAGGGGTGCCTGGGAGTGCTCCGTGTTCCAGCCTGGAACAGGGTGCCCCCGCGAGCCTCCCAGGTGTCCAGGAAACTCTACTGCCGTTAAGGACACGCAGAGCAGAGGCTACGGCCTCATGGAAACTGCCGCGCGGCTCCGCTTCTGCACCTCACGTCAGGGCCTTCCCTCCAGGCCTGTGCTCAATCTGGCTGTCCCGTTAGCGACGCAGCATTGCGAGATGCTGACGTTCTCCTCGAGCAGAGTGCCTGCAGGTACGAGGCCCGCGAAGCAGGCAAAGCAGAGTGTTTTCTCACGGCAGCTCTCACAAGGGCGACGACAGATATTTCCTGGGAGCTTCGGACGCACCAGAAATCTGGTCCTCAGGCTGTTGGAGGGCTCTGGAAATGTAGCTCTCCTCAAGGAACGTGCAGAGTGTTGCCCATCACCCGGCACGCACACAGGGCCTCCGAGGGGCAGAGCCATGGGCCTCGATGTTGCTCGGCCGGACCACGGCGTGGTGGTGGGGGGGGGGGTGCCTGGAGGTCCTCAGTGACCCCGAAGGGAAATGGATGCACACCCGAGGGGCCTAGGAGTCCTCCAATGGGAAATTCCGTTAAAATGAACCCGAAGAGTGACTAAGAACTCACGGAACCTGCTGCATGCCGCCCTTCCCGCCCGGCTACGCAGGGCCTAAACTGGAGGGAAATTCTCACGTTGAGTTTCCCTTTCGTTCTGGAGCTCGTCAGGCTAACCACCACCGCGGCTATGGAAGCACCGGGTTGAAACGGAGCAAACTCATTTTCTTCCCAGAAGCATTTCGACCGGGTTTCCAGGCCTGTCAACAGCAGGGGACGTCAGGCAGCTTCACGGCAGCATGAGTGCAGCCTTCCAAGTGGGAAAGCAAGGATAGTTCCAGCAGGCTCCCGTTTCCACGCGCACACTCAGCTTACCTCCCTGTGGTTTCTAACCAGTCCAAAGAGACACAGGTCACCCGGCGTTTGCTTCCCTGAACCAACTCCCCGAAGTAGGGTGTTCTGCGTCAAGTGAACTGCCTCAACCAAGGAATGCCCTGCCTAGTTACGCCTCTGGGGCCTGTGGCTATTCCAAAGCCTGCGGGGCCACAGGAAGCACGGGGCTTAAATCGCAGTAAGAACGCAAGCCGACTCTCTCTTGGAGGCAGGGTGACTTCCGGCAGGGGGTGTCCTAGATGGAATGCGAGGCCGAGGGCTCTCTCAGGGCAGCTCAGACTAGGGCAAGGCGTAAGACCTCAAAGGCATGGGAGACGTGCCAGAAGTCTGTTGGTGAAAGTGTGGGTTTGGTGGGGGAAACGAGTCTGCTCCAGGAGAGAGTGCAGGGCGTTTCCCTACACTCGGCGTATAGAGAGCGGCTCCAAAGGGGCTCCGGGCCTGGATGTTGCTCGGCAGACCCAGGGGTGCCTGGGAGTGCTCCGTGTTCCAGCCTGGAACAGGGTGCCCCCGCGAGCCTCCCAGGTGTCCAGGAAACTCTACTGCCGTTAAGGACACGCAGAGCAGAGGCTACGGCCTCATGGAAACTGCCGCGCGGCTCCGCTTCTGCACCTCACGTCAGGGCCTTCCCTCCAGGCCTGTGCTCAATCTGGCTGTCCCGTTAGCGACGCAGCATTGCGAGATGCTGACGTTCTCCTCGAGCAGAGTGCCTGCAGGTACGAGGCCCGCGAAGCAGGCAAAGCAGAGTGTTTTCTCACGGCAGCTCTCACAAGGGCGACGACAGATATTTCCTGGGAGCTTCGGACGCACCAGAAATCTGGTCCTCAGGCTGTTGGAGGGCTCTGGAAATGTAGCTCTCCTCAAGGAACGTGCAGAGTGTTGCCCATCACCCGGCACGCACACAGGGCCTCCGAGGGGCAGAGCCATGGGCCTCGATGTTGCTCGGCCGGACCACGGCGTGGTGGTGGGGGGGGGTGCCTGGAGGTCCTCAGTGACCCCGAAGGGAAATGGATGCACACCCGAGGGGCCTAGGAGTCCTCCAATGGGAAATTCCGTTAAAATGAACCCGAAGAGTGACTAAGAACTCACGGAACCTGCTGCATGCCGCCCTTCCCGCCCGGCTACGCAGGGCCTAAACTGGAGGGAAATTCTCACGTTGAGTTTCCCTTTCGTTCTGGAGCTCGTCAGGCTAACCACCACCGCGGCTATGGAAGCACCGGGTTGAAACGGAGCAAACTCATTTTCTTCCCAGAAGCATTTCGACCGGGTTTCCAGGCCTGTCAACAGCAGGGGACGTCAGGCAGCTTCACGGCAGCATGAGTGCAGCCTTCCAAGTGGGAAAGCAAGGATAGTTCCAGCAGGCTCCCGTTTCCACGCGCACACTCAGCTTACCTCCCTGTGGTTTCTAACCAGTCCAAAGAGACACAGGTCACCCGGCGTTTGCTTCCCTGAACCAACTCCCCGAAGTAGGGTGTTCTGCGTCAAGTGAACTGCCTCAACCAAGGAATGCCCTGCCTAGTTACGCCTCTGGGGCCTGTGGCTATTCCAAAGCCTGCGGGGCCACAGGAAGCACGGGGCTTAAATCGCAGTAAGAACGCAAGCCGACTCTCTCTTGGAGGCAGGGTGACTTCCGGCAGGGGGTGTCCTAGATGGAATGCGAGGCCGAGGGCTCTCTCAGGGCAGCTCAGACTAGGGCAAGGCGTAAGACCTCAAAGGCATGGGAGACGTGCCAGAAGTCTGTTGGTGAAAGTGTGGGTTTGGTGGGGGAAACGAGTCTGCTCCAGGAGAGAGTGCAGGGCGTTTCCCTACACTCGGCGTATAGAGAGCGGCTCCAAAGGGGCTCCGGGCCTGGATGTTGCTCGGCAGACCCAGGGGTGCCTGGGAGTGCTCCGTGTTCCAGCCTGGAACAGGGTGCCCCCGCGAGCCTCCCAGGTGTCCAGGAAACTCTACTGCCGTTAAGGACACGCAGAGCAGAGGCTACGGCCTCATGGAAACTGCCGCGCGGCTCCGCTTCTGCACCTCACGTCAGGGCCTTCCCTCCAGGCCTGTGCTCAATCTGGCTGTCCCGTTAGCGACGCAGCATTGCGAGATGCTGACGTTCTCCTCGAGCAGAGTGCCTGCAGGTACGAGGCCCGCGAAGCAGGCAAAGCAGAGTGTTTTCTCACGGCAGCTCTCACAAGGGCGACGACAGATATTTCCTGGGAGCTTCGGACGCACCAGAAATCTGGTCCTCAGGCTGTTGGAGGGCTCTGGAAATGTAGCTCTCCTCAAGGAACGTGCAGAGTGTTGCCCATCACCCGGCACGCACACAGGGCCTCCGAGGGGCAGAGCCATGGGCCTCGATGTTGCTCGGCCGGACCACGGCGTGGTGGTGGTGGGGGGGTGCCTGGAGGTCCTCAGTGACCCCGAAGGGAAATGGATGCACACCCGAGGGGCCTAGGAGTCCTCCAATGGGAAATTCCGTTAAAATGAACCCGAAGAGTGACTAAGAACTCACGGAACCTGCTGCATGCCGCCCTTCCCGCCCGGCTACGCAGGGCCTAAACTGGAGGGAAATTCTCACGTTGAGTTTCCCTTTCGTTCTGGAGCTCGTCAGGCTAACCACCACCGCGGCTATGGAAGCACCGGGTTGAAACGGAGCAAACTCATTTTCTTCCCAGAAGCATTTCGACCGGGTTTCCAGGCCTGTCAACAGCAGGGGACGTCAGGCAGCTTCACGGCAGCATGAGTGCAGCCTTCCAAGTGGGAAAGCAAGGATAGTTCCAGCAGGCTCCCGTTTCCACGCGCACACTCAGCTTACCTCCCTGTGGTTTCTAACCAGTCCAAAGAGACACAGGTCACCCGGCGTTTGCTTCCCTGAACCAACTCCCCGAAGTAGGGTGTTCTGCGTCAAGTGAACTGCCTCAACCAAGGAATGCCCTGCCTAGTTACGCCTCTGGGGCCTGTGGCTATTCCAAAGCCTGCGGGGCCACAGGAAGCACGGGGCTTAAATCGCAGTAAGAACGCAAGCCGACTCTCTCTTGGAGGCAGGGTGACTTCCGGCAGGGGGTGTCCTAGATGGAATGCGAGGCCGAGGGCTCTCTCAGGGCAGCTCAGACTAGGGCAAGGCGTAAGACCTCAAAGGCATGGGAGACGTGCCAGAAGTCTGTTGGTGAAAGTGTGGGTTTGGTGGGGGAAACGAGTCTGCTCCAGGAGAGAGTGCAGGGCGTTTCCCTACACTCGGCGTATAGAGAGCGGCTCCAAAGGGGCTCCGGGCCTGGATGTTGCTCGGCAGACCCAGGGGTGCCTGGGAGTGCTCCGTGTTCCAGCCTGGAACAGGGTGCCCCCGCGAGCCTCCCAGGTGTCCAGGAAACTCTACTGCCGTTAAGGACACGCAGAGCAGAGGCTACGGCCTCATGGAAACTGCCGCGCGGCTCCGCTTCTGCACCTCACGTCAGGGCCTTCCCTCCAGGCCTGTGCTCAATCTGGCTGTCCCGTTAGCGACGCAGCATTGCGAGATGCTGACGTTCTCCTCGAGCAGAGTGCCTGCAGGTACGAGGCCCGCGAAGCAGGCAAAGCAGAGTGTTTTCTCACGGCAGCTCTCACAAGGGCGACGACAGATATTTCCTGGGAGCTTCGGACGCACCAGAAATCTGGTCCTCAGGCTGTTGGAGGGCTCTGGAAATGTAGCTCTCCTCAAGGAACGTGCAGAGTGTTGCCCATCACCCGGCACGCACACAGGGCCTCCGAGGGGCAGAGCCATGGGCCTCGATGTTGCTCGGCCGGACCACGGCGTGGTGGTGGTGGGGGGGGGTGCCTGGAGGTCCTCAGTGACCCCGAAGGGAAATGGATGCACACCCGAGGGGCCTAGGAGTCCTCCAATGGGAAATTCCGTTAAAATGAACCCGAAGAGTGACTAAGAACTCACGGAACCTGCTGCATGCCGCCCTTCCCGCCCGGCTACGCAGGGCCTAAACTGGAGGGAAATTCTCACGTTGAGTTTCCCTTTCGTTCTGGAGCTCGTCAGGCTAACCACCACCGCGGCTATGGAAGCACCGGGTTGAAACGGAGCAAACTCATTTTCTTCCCAGAAGCATTTCGACCGGGTTTCCAGGCCTGTCAACAGCAGGGGACGTCAGGCAGCTTCACGGCAGCATGAGTGCAGCCTTCCAAGTGGGAAAGCAAGGATAGTTCCAGCAGGCTCCCGTTTCCACGCGCACACTCAGCTTACCTCCCTGTGGTTTCTAACCAGTCCAAAGAGACACAGGTCACCCGGCGTTTGCTTCCCTGAACCAACTCCCCGAAGTAGGGTGTTCTGCGTCAAGTGAACTGCCTCAACCAAGGAATGCCCTGCCTAGTTACGCCTCTGGGGCCTGTGGCTATTCCAAAGCCTGCGGGGCCACAGGAAGCACGGGGCTTAAATCGCAGTAAGAACGCAAGCCGACTCTCTCTTGGAGGCAGGGTGACTTCCGGCAGGGGGTGTCCTAGATGGAATGCGAGGCCGAGGGCTCTCTCAGGGCAGCTCAGACTAGGGCAAGGCGTAAGACCTCAAAGGCATGGGAGACGTGCCAGAAGTCTGTTGGTGAAAGTGTGGGTTTGGTGGGGGAAACGAGTCTGCTCCAGGAGAGAGTGCAGGGCGTTTCCCTACACTCGGCGTATAGAGAGCGGCTCCAAAGGGGCTCCGGGCCTGGATGTTGCTCGGCAGACCCAGGGGTGCCTGGGAGTGCTCCGTGTTCCAGCCTGGAACAGGGTGCCCCCGCGAGCCTCCCAGGTGTCCAGGAAACTCTACTGCCGTTAAGGACACGCAGAGCAGAGGCTACGGCCTCATGGAAACTGCCGCGCGGCTCCGCTTCTGCACCTCACGTCAGGGCCTTCCCTCCAGGCCTGTGCTCAATCTGGCTGTCCCGTTAGCGACGCAGCATTGCGAGATGCTGACGTTCTCCTCGAGCAGAGTGCCTGCAGGTACGAGGCCCGCGAAGCAGGCAAAGCAGAGTGTTTTCTCACGGCAGCTCTCACAAGGGCGACGACAGATATTTCCTGGGAGCTTCGGACGCACCAGAAATCTGGTCCTCAGGCTGTTGGAGGGCTCTGGAAATGTAGCTCTCCTCAAGGAACGTGCAGAGTGTTGCCCATCACCCGGCACGCACACAGGGCCTCCGAGGGGCAGAGCCATGGGCCTCGATGTTGCTCGGCCGGACCACGGCGTGGTGGTGGGGGGGGGGTGCCTGGAGGTCCTCAGTGACCCCGAAGGGAAATGGATGCACACCCGAGGGGCCTAGGAGTCCTCCAATGGGAAATTCCGTTAAAATGAACCCGAAGAGTGACTAAGAACTCACGGAACCTGCTGCATGCCGCCCTTCCCGCCCGGCTACGCAGGGCCTAAACTGGAGGGAAATTCTCACGTTGAGTTTCCCTTTCGTTCTGGAGCTCGTCAGGCTAACCACCACCGCGGCTATGGAAGCACCGGGTTGAAACGGAGCAAACTCATTTTCTTCCCAGAAGCATTTCGACCGGGTTTCCAGGCCTGTCAACAGCAGGGGACGTCAGGCAGCTTCACGGCAGCATGAGTGCAGCCTTCCAAGTGGGAAAGCAAGGATAGTTCCAGCAGGCTCCCGTTTCCACGCGCACACTCAGCTTACCTCCCTGTGGTTTCTAACCAGTCCAAAGAGACACAGGTCACCCGGCGTTTGCTTCCCTGAACCAACTCCCCGAAGTAGGGTGTTCTGCGTCAAGTGAACTGCCTCAACCAAGGAATGCCCTGCCTAGTTACGCCTCTGGGGCCTGTGGCTATTCCAAAGCCTGCGGGGCCACAGGAAGCACGGGGCTTAAATCGCAGTAAGAACGCAAGCCGACTCTCTCTTGGAGGCAGGGTGACTTCCGGCAGGGGGTGTCCTAGATGGAATGCGAGGCCGAGGGCTCTCTCAGGGCAGCTCAGACTAGGGCAAGGCGTAAGACCTCAAAGGCATGGGAGACGTGCCAGAAGTCTGTTGGTGAAAGTGTGGGTTTGGTGGGGGAAACGAGTCTGCTCCAGGAGAGAGTGCAGGGCGTTTCCCTACACTCGGCGTATAGAGAGCGGCTCCAAAGGGGCTCCGGGCCTGGATGTTGCTCGGCAGACCCAGGGGTGCCTGGGAGTGCTCCGTGTTCCAGCCTGGAACAGGGTGCCCCCGCGAGCCTCCCAGGTGTCCAGGAAACTCTACTGCCGTTAAGGACACGCAGAGCAGAGGCTACGGCCTCATGGAAACTGCCGCGCGGCTCCGCTTCTGCACCTCACGTCAGGGCCTTCCCTCCAGGCCTGTGCTCAATCTGGCTGTCCCGTTAGCGACGCAGCATTGCGAGATGCTGACGTTCTCCTCGAGCAGAGTGCCTGCAGGTATGAGGCCCGCGAAGCAGGCAAAGCAGAGTGTTTTCTCACGGCAGCTCTCACAAGGGCGACGACAGATATTTCCTGGGAGCTTCGGACGCACCAGAAATCTGGTCCTCAGGCTGTTGGAGGGCTCTGGAAATGTAGCTCTCCTCAAGGAACGTGCAGAGTGTTGCCCATCACCCGGCACGCACACAGGGCCTCCGAGGGGCAGAGCCATGGGCCTCGATGTTGCTCGGCCGGACCACGGCGTGGTGGTGGGGGGGGGTGCCTGGAGGTCCTCAGTGACCCCGAAGGGAAATGGATGCACACCCGAGGGGCCTAGGAGTCCTCCAATGGGAAATTCCGTTAAAATGAACCCGAAGAGTGACTAAGAACTCACGGAACCTGCTGCATGCCGCCCTTCCCGCCCGGCTACGCAGGGCCTAAACTGGAGGGAAATTCTCACGTTGAGTTTCCCTTTCGTTCTGGAGCTCGTCAGGCTAACCACCACCGCGGCTATGGAAGCACCGGGTTGAAACGGAGCAAACTCATTTTCTTCCCAGAAGCATTTCGACCGGGTTTCCAGGCCTGTCAACAGCAGGGGACGTCAGGCAGCTTCACGGCAGCATGAGTGCAGCCTTCCAAGTGGGAAAGCAAGGATAGTTCCAGCAGGCTCCCGTTTCCACGCGCACACTCAGCTTACCTCCCTGTGGTTTCTAACCAGTCCAAAGAGACACAGGTCACCCGGCGTTTGCTTCCCTGAACCAACTCCCCGAAGTAGGGTGTTCTGCGTCAAGTGAACTGCCTCAACCAAGGAATGCCCTGCCTAGTTACGCCTCTGGGGCCTGTGGCTATTCCAAAGCCTGCGGGGCCACAGGAAGCACGGGGCTTAAATCGCAGTAAGAACGCAAGCCGACTCTCTCTTGGAGGCAGGGTGACTTCCGGCAGGGGGTGTCCTAGATGGAATGCGAGGCCGAGGGCTCTCTCAGGGCAGCTCAGACTAGGGCAAGGCGTAAGACCTCAAAGGCATGGGAGACGTGCCAGAAGTCTGTTGGTGAAAGTGTGGGTTTGGTGGGGGAAACGAGTCTGCTCCAGGAGAGAGTGCAGGGCGTTTCCCTACACTCGGCGTATAGAGAGCGGCTCCAAAGGGGCTCCGGGCCTGGATGTTGCTCGGCAGACCCAGGGGTGCCTGGGAGTGCTCCGTGTTCCAGCCTGGAACAGGGTGCCCCCGCGAGCCTCCCAGGTGTCCAGGAAACTCTACTGCCGTTAAGGACACGCAGAGCAGAGGCTACGGCCTCATGGAAACTGCCGCGCGGCTCCGCTTCTGCACCTCACGTCAGGGCCTTCCCTCCAGGCCTGTGCTCAATCTGGCTGTCCCGTTAGCGACGCAGCATTGCGAGATGCTGACGTTCTCCTCGAGCAGAGTGCCTGCAGGTACGAGGCCCGCGAAGCAGGCAAAGCAGAGTGTTTTCTCACAGCAGCTCTCACAAGGGCGACGACAGATATTTCCTGGGAGCTTCGGACGCACCAGAAATCTGGTCCTCAGGCTGTTGGAGGGCTCTGGAAATGTAGCTCTCCTCAAGGAACGTGCAGAGTGTTGCCCATCACCCGGCACGCACACAGGGCCTCCGAGGGGCAGAGCCATGGGCCTCGATGTTGCTCGGCCGGACCACGGCGTGGTGGTGGTGGGGGGGTGCCTGGAGGTCCTCAGTGACCCCGAAGGGAAATGGATGCACACCCGAGGGGCCTAGGAGTCCTCCAATGGGAAATTCCGTTAAAATGAACCCGAAGAGTGACTAAGAACTCACGGAACCTGCTGCATGCCGCCCTTCCCGCCCGGCTACGCAGGGCCTAAACTGGAGGGAAATTCTCACGTTGAGTTTCCCTTTCGTTCTGGAGCTCGTCAGGCTAACCACCACCGCGGCTATGGAAGCACCGGGTTGAAACGGAGCAAACTCATTTTCTTCCCAGAAGCATTTCGACCGGGTTTCCAGGCCTGTCAACAGCAGGGGACGTCAGGCAGCTTCACGGCAGCATGAGTGCAGCCTTCCAAGTGGGAAAGCAAGGATAGTTCCAGCAGGCTCCCGTTTCCACGCGCACACTCAGCTTACCTCCCTGTGGTTTCTAACCAGTCCAAAGAGACACAGGTCACCCGGCGTTTGCTTCCCTGAACCAACTCCCCGAAGTAGGGTGTTCTGCGTCAAGTGAACTGCCTCAACCAAGGAATGCCCTGCCTAGTTACGCCTCTGGGGCCTGTGGCTATTCCAAAGCCTGCGGGGCCACAGGAAGCACGGGGCTTAAATCGCAGTAAGAACGCAAGCCGACTCTCTCTTGGAGGCAGGGTGACTTCCGGCAGGGGGTGTCCTAGATGGAATGCGAGGCCGAGGGCTCTCTCAGGGCAGCTCAGACTAGGGCAAGGCGTAAGACCTCAAAGGCATGGGAGACGTGCCAGAAGTCTGTTGGTGAAAGTGTGGGTTTGGTGGGGGAAACGAGTCTGCTCCAGGAGAGAGTGCAGGGCGTTTCCCTACACTCGGCGTATAGAGAGCGGCTCCAAAGGGGCTCCGGGCCTGGATGTTGCTCGGCAGACCCAGGGGTGCCTGGGAGTGCTCCGTGTTCCAGCCTGGAACAGGGTGCCCCCGCGAGCCTCCCAGGTGTCCAGGAAACTCTACTGCCGTTAAGGACACGCAGAGCAGAGGCTACGGCCTCATGGAAACTGCCGCGCGGCTCCGCTTCTGCACCTCACGTCAGGGCCTTCCCTCCAGGCCTGTGCTCAATCTGGCTGTCCCGTTAGCGACGCAGCATTGCGAGATGCTGACGTTCTCCTCGAGCAGAGTGCCTGCAGGTACGAGGCCCGCGAAGCAGGCAAAGCAGAGTGTTTTCTCACGGCAGCTCTCACAAGGGCGACGACAGATATTTCCTGGGAGCTTCGGACGCACCAGAAATCTGGTCCTGAGGCTGTTGGAGGGCTCTGGAAATGTAGCTCTCCTCAAGGAACGTGCAGAGTGTTGCCCATCACCCGGCACGCACACAGGGCCTCCGAGGGGCAGAGCCATGGGCCTCGATGTTGCTCGGCCGGACCACGGCGTGGTGGTGGGGGGGGGGTGCCTGGAGGTCCTCAGTGACCCCGAAGGGAAATGGATGCACACCCGAGGGGCCTAGGAGTCCTCCAATGGGAAATTCCGTTAAAATGAACCCGAAGAGTGACTAAGAACTCACGGAACCTGCTGCATGCCGCCCTTCCCGCCCGGCTACGCAGGGCCTAAACTGGAGGGAAATTCTCACGTTGAGTTTCCCTTTCGTTCTGGAGCTCGTCAGGCTAACCACCACCGCGGCTATGGAAGCACCGGGTTGAAACGGAGCAAACTCATTTTCTTCCCAGAAGCATTTCGACCGGGTTTCCAGGCCTGTCAACAGCAGGGGACGTCAGGCAGCTTCACGGCAGCATGAGTGCAGCCTTCCAAGTGGGAAAGCAAGGATAGTTCCAGCAGGCTCCCGTTTCCACGCGCACACTCAGCTTACCTCCCTGTGGTTTCTAACCAGTCCAAAGAGACACAGGTCACCCGGCGTTTGCTTCCCTGAACCAACTCCCCGAAGTAGGGTGTTCTGCGTCAAGTGAACTGCCTCAACCAAGGAATGCCCTGCCTAGTTACGCCTCTGGGGCCTGTGGCTATTCCAAAGCCTGCGGGGCCACAGGAAGCACGGGGCTTAAATCGCAGTAAGAACGCAAGCCGACTCTCTCTTGGAGGCAGGGTGACTTCCGGCAGGGGGTGTCCTAGATGGAATGCGAGGCCGAGGGCTCTCTCAGGGCAGCTCAGACTAGGGCAAGGCGTAAGACCTCAAAGGCATGGGAGACGTGCCAGAAGTCTGTTGGTGAAAGTGTGGGTTTGGTGGGGGAAACGAGTCTGCTCCAGGAGAGAGTGCAGGGCGTTTCCCTACACTCGGCGTATAGAGAGCGGCTCCAAAGGGGCTCCGGGCCTGGATGTTGCTCGGCAGACCCAGGGGTGCCTGGGAGTGCTCCGTGTTCCAGCCTGGAACAGGGTGCCCCCGCGAGCCTCCCAGGTGTCCAGGAAACTCTACTGCCGTTAAGGACACGCAGAGCAGAGGCTACAGCCTCATGGAAACTGCCGCGCGGCTCCGCTTCTGCACCTCACGTCAGGGCCTTCCCTCCAGGCCTGTGCTCAATCTGGCTGTCCCGTTAGCGACGCAGCATTGCGAGATGCTGACGTTCTCCTCGAGCAGAGTGCCTGCAGGTACGAGGCCCGCGAAGCAGGCAAAGCAGAGTGTTTTCTCACGGCAGCTCTCACAAGGGCGACGACAGATATTTCCTGGGAGCTTCGGACGCACCAGAAATCTGGTCCTCAGGCTGTTGGAGGGCTCTGGAAATGTAGCTCTCCTCAAGGAACGTGCAGAGTGTTGCCCATCACCCGGCACGCACACAGGGCCTCCGAGGGGCAGAGCCATGGGCCTCGATGTTGCTCGGCCGGACCACGGCGTGGTGGTGGGGGGGGGGGTGCCTGGAGGTCCTCAGTGACCCCGAAGGGAAATGGATGCACACCCGAGGGGCCTAGGAGTCCTCCAATGGGAAATTCCGTTAAAATGAACCCGAAGAGTGACTAAGAACTCACGGAACCTGCTGCATGCCGCCCTTCCCGCCCGGCTACGCAGGGCCTAAACTGGAGGGAAATTCTCACGTTGAGTTTCCCTTTCGTTCTGGAGCTCGTCAGGCTAACCACCACCGCGGCTATGGAAGCACCGGGTTGAAACGGAGCAAACTCATTTTCTTCCCAGAAGCATTTCGACCGGGTTTCCAGGCCTGTCAACAGCAGGGGACGTCAGGCAGCTTCACGGCAGCATGAGTGCAGCCTTCCAAGTGGGAAAGCAAGGATAGTTCCAGCAGGCTCCCGTTTCCACGCGCACACTCAGCTTACCTCCCTGTGGTTTCTAACCAGTCCAAAGAGACACAGGTCACCCGGCGTTTGCTTCCCTGAACCAACTCCCCGAAGTAGGGTGTTCTGCGTCAAGTGAACTGCCTCAACCAAGGAATGCCCTGCCTAGTTACGCCTCTGGGGCCTGTGGCTATTCCAAAGCCTGCGGGGCCACAGGAAGCACGGGGCTTAAATCGCAGTAAGAACGCAAGCCGACTCTCTCTTGGAGGCAGGGTGACTTCCGGCAGGGGGTGTCCTAGATGGAATGCGAGGCCGAGGGCTCTCTCAGGGCAGCTCAGACTAGGGCAAGGCGTAAGACCTCAAAGGCATGGGAGACGTGCCAGAAGTCTGTTGGTGAAAGTGTGGGTTTGGTGGGGGAAACGAGTCTGCTCCAGGAGAGAGTGCAGGGCGTTTCCCTACACTCGGCGTATAGAGAGCGGCTCCAAAGGGGCTCCGGGCCTGGATGTTGCTCGGCAGACCCAGGGGTGCCTGGGAGTGCTCCGTGTTCCAGCCTGGAACAGGGTGCCCCCGCGAGCCTCCCAGGTGTCCAGGAAACTCTACTGCCGTTAAGGACACGCAGAGCAGAGGCTACGGCCTCATGGAAACTGCCGCGCGGCTCCGCTTCTGCACCTCACGTCAGGGCCTTCCCTCCAGGCCTGTGCTCAATCTGGCTGTCCCGTTAGCGACGCAGCATTGCGAGATGCTGACGTTCTCCTCGAGCAGAGTGCCTGCAGGTACGAGGCCCGCGAAGCAGGCAAAGCAGAGTGTTTTCTCACGGCAGCTCTCACAAGGGCGACGACAGATATTTCCTGGGAGCTTCGGACGCACCAGAAATCTGGTCCTCAGGCTGTTGGAGGGCTCTGGAAATGTAGCTCTCCTCAAGGAACGTGCAGAGTGTTGCCCATCACCCGGCACGCACACAGGGCCTCCGAGGGGCAGAGCCATGGGCCTCGATGTTGCTCGGCCGGACCACGGCGTGGTGGTGGTGGGGGGGTGCCTGGAGGTCCTCAGTGACCCCGAAGGGAAATGGATGCACACCCGAGGGGCCTAGGAGTCCTCCAATGGGAAATTCCGTTAAAATGAACCCGAAGAGTGACTAAGAACTCACGGAACCTGCTGCATGCCGCCCTTCCCGCCCGGCTACGCAGGGCCTAAACTGGAGGGAAATTCTCACGTTGAGTTTCCCTTTCGTTCTGGAGCTCGTCAGGCTAACCACCACCGCGGCTATGGAAGCACCGGGTTGAAACGGAGCAAACTCATTTTCTTCCCAGAAGCATTTCGACCGGGTTTCCAGGCCTGTCAACAGCAGGGGACGTCAGGCAGCTTCACGGCAGCATGAGTGCAGCCTTCCAAGTGGGAAAGCAAGGATAGTTCCAGCAGGCTCCCGTTTCCACGCGCACACTCAGCTTACCTCCCTGTGGTTTCTAACCAGTCCAAAGAGACACAGGTCACCCGGCGTTTGCTTCCCTGAACCAACTCCCCGAAGTAGGGTGTTCTGCGTCAAGTGAACTGCCTCAACCAAGGAATGCCCTGCCTAGTTACGCCTCTGGGGCCTGTGGCTATTCCAAAGCCTGCGGGGCCACAGGAAGCACGGGGCTTAAATCGCAGTAAGAACGCAAGCCGACTCTCTCTTGGAGGCAGGGTGACTTCCGGCAGGGGGTGTCCTAGATGGAATGCGAGGCCGAGGGCTCTCTCAGGGCAGCTCAGACTAGGGCAAGGCGTAAGACCTCAAAGGCATGGGAGACGTGCCAGAAGTCTGTTGGTGAAAGTGTGGGTTTGGTGGGGGAAACGAGTCTGCTCCAGGAGAGAGTGCAGGGCGTTTCCCTACACTCGGCGTATAGAGAGCGGCTCCAAAGGGGCTCCGGGCCTGGATGTTGCTCGGCAGACCCAGGGGTGCCTGGGAGTGCTCCGTGTTCCAGCCTGGAACAGGGTGCCCCCGCGAGCCTCCCAGGTGTCCAGGAAACTCTACTGCCGTTAAGGACACGCAGAGCAGAGGCTACGGCCTCATGGAAACTGCCGCGCGGCTCCGCTTCTGCACCTCACGTCAGGGCCTTCCCTCCAGGCCTGTGCTCAATCTGGCTGTCCCGTTAGCGACGCAGCATTGCGAGATGCTGACGTTCTCCTCGAGCAGAGTGCCTGCAGGTACGAGGCCCGCGAAGCAGGCAAAGCAGAGTGTTTTCTCACGGCAGCTCTCACAAGGGCGACGACAGATATTTCCTGGGAGCTTCGGACGCACCAGAAATCTGGTCCTGAGGCTGTTGGAGGGCTCTGGAAATGTAGCTCTCCTCAAGGAACGTGCAGAGTGTTGCCCATCACCCGGCACGCACACAGGGCCTCCGAGGGGCAGAGCCATGGGCCTCGATGTTGCTCGGCCGGACCACGGCGTGGTGGTGGGGGGGGGGGGTGCCTGGAGGTCCTCAGTGACCCCGAAGGGAAATGGATGCACACCCGAGGGGCCTAGGAGTCCTCCAATGGGAAATTCCGTTAAAATGAACCCGAAGAGTGACTAAGAACTCACGGAACCTGCTGCATGCCGCCCTTCCCGCCCGGCTACGCAGGGCCTAAACTGGAGGGAAATTCTCACGTTGAGTTTCCCTTTCGTTCTGGAGCTCGTCAGGCTAACCACCACCGCGGCTATGGAAGCACCGGGTTGAAACGGAGCAAACTCATTTTCTTCCCAGAAGCATTTCGACCGGGTTTCCAGGCCTGTCAACAGCAGGGGACGTCAGGCAGCTTCACGGCAGCATGAGTGCAGCCTTCCAAGTGGGAAAGCAAGGATAGTTCCAGCAGGCTCCCGTTTCCACGCGCACACTCAGCTTACCTCCCTGTGGTTTCTAACCAGTCCAAAGAGACACAGGTCACCCGGCGTTTGCTTCCCTGAACCAACTCCCCGAAGTAGGGTGTTCTGCGTCAAGTGAACTGCCTCAACCAAGGAATGCCCTGCCTAGTTACGCCTCTGGGGCCTGTGGCTATTCCAAAGCCTGCGGGGCCACAGGAAGCACGGGGCTTAAATCGCAGTAAGAACGCAAGCCGACTCTCTCTTGGAGGCAGGGTGACTTCCGGCAGGGGGTGTCCTAGATGGAATGCGAGGCCGAGGGCTCTCTCAGGGCAGCTCAGACTAGGGCAAGGCGTAAGACCTCAAAGGCATGGGAGACGTGCCAGAAGTCTGTTGGTGAAAGTGTGGGTTTGGTGGGGGAAACGAGTCTGCTCCAGAAGAGAGTGCAGGGCGTTTCCCTACACTCGGCGTATAGAGAGCGGCTCCAAAGGGGCTCCGGGCCTGGATGTTGCTCGGCAGACCCAGGGGTGCCTGGGAGTGCTCCGTGTTCCAGCCTGGAACAGGGTGCCCCCGCGAGCCTCCCAGGTGTCCAGGAAACTCTACTGCCGTTAAGGACACGCAGAGCAGAGGCTACGGCCTCATGGAAACTGCCGCGCGGCTCCGCTTCTGCACCTCACGTCAGGGCCTTCCCTCCAGGCCTGTGCTCAATCTGGCTGTCCCGTTAGCGACGCAGCATTGCGAGATGCTGACGTTCTCCTCGAGCAGAGTGCCTGCAGGTACGAGGCCCGCGAAGCAGGCAAAGCAGAGTGTTTTCTCACGGCAGCTCTCACAAGGGCGACGACAGATATTTCCTGGGAGCTTCGGACGCACCAGAAATCTGGTCCTCAGGCTGTTGGAGGGCTCTGGAAATGTAGCTCTCCTCAAGGAACGTGCAGAGTGTTGCCCATCACCCGGCACGCACACAGGGCCTCCGAGGGGCAGAGCCATGGGCCTCGATGTTGCTCGGCCGGACCACGGCGTGGTGGTGGGGGGGGGGGTGCCTGGAGGTCCTCAGTGACCCCGAAGGGAAATGGATGCACACCCGAGGGGCCTAGGAGTCCTCCAATGGGAAATTCCGTTAAAATGAACCCGAAGAGTGACTAAGAACTCACGGAACCTGCTGCATGCCGCCCTTCCCGCCCGGCTACGCAGGGCCTAAACTGGAGGGAAATTCTCACGTTGAGTTTCCCTTTCGTTCTGGAGCTCGTCAGGCTAACCACCACCGCGGCTATGGAAGCACCGGGTTGAAACGGAGCAAACTCATTTTCTTCCCAGAAGCATTTCGACCGGGTTTCCAGGCCTGTCAACAGCAGGGGACGTCAGGCAGCTTCACGGCAGCATGAGTGCAGCCTTCCAAGTGGGAAAGCAAGGATAGTTCCAGCAGGCTCCCGTTTCCACGCGCACACTCAGCTTACCTCCCTGTGGTTTCTAACCAGTCCAAAGAGACACAGGTCACCCGGCGTTTGCTTCCCTGAACCAACTCCCCGAAGTAGGGTGTTCTGCGTCAAGTGAACTGCCTCAACCAAGGAATGCCCTGCCTAGTTACGCCTCTGGGGCCTGTGGCTATTCCAAAGCCTGCGGGGCCACAGGAAGCACGGGGCTTAAATCGCAGTAAGAACGCAAGCCGACTCTCTCTTGGAGGCAGGGTGACTTCCGGCAGGGGGTGTCCTAGATGGAATGCGAGGCCGAGGGCTCTCTCAGGGCAGCTCAGACTAGGGCAAGGCGTAAGACCTCAAAGGCATGGGAGACGTGCCAGAAGTCTGTTGGTGAAAGTGTGGGTTTGGTGGGGGAAACGAGTCTGCTCCAGGAGAGAGTGCAGGGCGTTTCCCTACACTCGGCGTATAGAGAGCGGCTCCAAAGGGGCTCCGGGCCTGGATGTTGCTCGGCAGACCCAGGGGTGCCTGGGAGTGCTCCGTGTTCCAGCCTGGAACAGGGTGCCCCCGCGAGCCTCCCAGGTGTCCAGGAAACTCTACTGCCGTTAAGGACACGCAGAGCAGAGGCTACGGCCTCATGGAAACTGCCGCGCGGCTCCGCTTCTGCACCTCACGTCAGGGCCTTCCCTCCAGGCCTGTGCTCAATCTGGCTGTCCCGTTAGCGACGCAGCATTGCGAGATGCTGACGTTCTCCTCGAGCAGAGTGCCTGCAGGTACGAGGCCCGCGAAGCAGGCAAAGCAGAGTGTTTTCTCACGGCAGCTCTCACAAGGGCGACGACAGATATTTCCTGGGAGCTTCGGACGCACCAGAAATCTGGTCCTCAGGCTGTTGGAGGGCTCTGGAAATGTAGCTCTCCTCAAGGAACGTGCAGAGTGTTGCCCATCACCCGGCACGCACACAGGGCCTCCGAGGGGCAGAGCCATGGGCCTCGATGTTGCTCGGCCGGACCACGGCGTGGTGGTGGGGGGGGGTGCCTGGAGGTCCTCAGTGACCCCGAAGGGAAATGGATGCACACCCGAGGGGCCTAGGAGTCCTCCAATGGGAAATTCCGTTAAAATGAACCCGAAGAGTGACTAAGAACTCACGGAACCTGCTGCATGCCGCCCTTCCCGCCCGGCTACGCAGGGCCTAAACTGGAGGGAAATTCTCACGTTGAGTTTCCCTTTCGTTCTGGAGCTCGTCAGGCTAACCACCACCGCGGCTATGGAAGCACCGGGTTGAAACGGAGCAAACTCATTTTCTTCCCAGAAGCATTTCGACCGGGTTTCCAGGCCTGTCAACAGCAGGGGACGTCAGGCAGCTTCACGGCAGCATGAGTGCAGCCTTCCAAGTGGGAAAGCAAGGATAGTTCCAGCAGGCTCCCGTTTCCACGCGCACACTCAGCTTACCTCCCTGTGGTTTCTAACCAGTCCAAAGAGACACAGGTCACCCGGCGTTTGCTTCCCTGAACCAACTCCCCGAAGTAGGGTGTTCTGCGTCAAGTGAACTGCCTCAACCAAGGAATGCCCTGCCTAGTTACGCCTCTGGGGCCTGTGGCTATTCCAAAGCCTGCGGGGCCACAGGAAGCACGGGGCTTAAATCGCAGTAAGAACGCAAGCCGACTCTCTCTTGGAGGCAGGGTGACTTCCGGCAGGGGGTGTCCTAGATGGAATGCGAGGCCGAGGGCTCTCTCAGGGCAGCTCAGACTAGGGCAAGGCGTAAGACCTCAAAGGCATGGGAGACGTGCCAGAAGTCTGTTGGTGAAAGTGTGGGTTTGGTGGGGGAAACGAGTCTGCTCCAGGAGAGAGTGCAGGGCGTTTCCCTACACTCGGCGTATAGAGAGCGGCTCCAAAGGGGCTCCGGGCCTGGATGTTGCTCGGCAGACCCAGGGGTGCCTGGGAGTGCTCCGTGTTCCAGCCTGGAACAGGGTGCCCCCGCGAGCCTCCCAGGTGTCCAGGAAACTCTACTGCCGTTAAGGACACGCAGAGCAGAGGCTACGGCCTCATGGAAACTGCCGCGCGGCTCCGCTTCTGCACCTCACGTCAGGGCCTTCCCTCCAGGCCTGTGCTCAATCTGGCTGTCCCGTTAGCGACGCAGCATTGCGAGATGCTGACGTTCTCCTCGAGCAGAGTGCCTGCAGGTACGAGGCCCGCGAAGCAGGCAAAGCAGAGTGTTTTCTCACGGCAGCTCTCACAAGGGCGACGACAGATATTTCCTGGGAGCTTCGGACGCACCAGAAATCTGGTCCTCAGGCTGTTGGAGGGCTCTGGAAATGTAGCTCTCCTCAAGGAACGTGCAGAGTGTTGCCCATCACCCGGCACGCACACAGGGCCTCCGAGGGGCAGAGCCATGGGCCTCGATGTTGCTCGGCCGGACCACGGCGTGGTGGTGGGGGGGGGGTGCCTGGAGGTCCTCAGTGACCCCGAAGGGAAATGGATGCACACCCGAGGGGCCTAGGAGTCCTCCAATGGGAAATTCCGTTAAAATGAACCCGAAGAGTGACTAAGAACTCACGGAACCTGCTGCATGCCGCCCTTCCCGCCCGGCTACGCAGGGCCTAAACTGGAGGGAAATTCTCACGTTGAGTTTCCCTTTCGTTCTGGAGCTCGTCAGGCTAACCACCACCGCGGCTATGGAAGCACCGGGTTGAAACGGAGCAAACTCATTTTCTTCCCAGAAGCATTTCGACCGGGTTTCCAGGCCTGTCAACAGCAGGGGACGTCAGGCAGCTTCACGGCAGCATGAGTGCAGCCTTCCAAGTGGGAAAGCAAGGATAGTTCCAGCAGGCTCCCGTTTCCACGCGCACACTCAGCTTACCTCCCTGTGGTTTCTAACCAGTCCAAAGAGACACAGGTCACCCGGCGTTTGCTTCCCTGAACCAACTCCCCGAAGTAGGGTGTTCTGCGTCAAGTGAACTGCCTCAACCAAGGAATGCCCTGCCTAGTTACGCCTCTGGGGCCTGTGGCTATTCCAAAGCCTGCGGGGCCACAGGAAGCACGGGGCTTAAATCGCAGTAAGAACGCAAGCCGACTCTCTCTTGGAGGCAGGGTGACTTCCGGCAGGGGGTGTCCTAGATGGAATGCGAGGCCGAGGGCTCTCTCAGGGCAGCTCAGACTAGGGCAAGGCGTAAGACCTCAAAGGCATGGGAGACGTGCCAGAAGTCTGTTGGTGAAAGTGTGGGTTTGGTGGGGGAAACGAGTCTGCTCCAGGAGAGAGTGCAGGGCGTTTCCCTACACTCGGCGTATAGAGAGCGGCTCCAAAGGGGCTCCGGGCCTGGATGTTGCTCGGCAGACCCAGGGGTGCCTGGGAGTGCTCCGTGTTCCAGCCTGGAACAGGGTGCCCCCGCGAGCCTCCCAGGTGTCCAGGAAACTCTACTGCCGTTAAGGACACGCAGAGCAGAGGCTACGGCCTCATGGAAACTGCCGCGCGGCTCCGCTTCTGCACCTCACGTCAGGGCCTTCCCTCCAGGCCTGTGCTCAATCTGGCTGTCCCGTTAGCGACGCAGCATTGCGAGATGCTGACGTTCTCCTCGAGCAGAGTGCCTGCAGGTACGAGGCCCGCGAAGCAGGAAAAGCAGAGTGTTTTCTCACGGCAGCTCTCACAAGGGCGACGACAGATATTTCCTGGGAGCTTCGGACGCACCAGAAATCTGGTCCTGAGGCTGTTGGAGGGCTCTGGAAATGTAGCTCTCCTCAAGGAACGTGCAGAGTGTTGCCCATCACCCGGCACGCACACAGGGCCTCCGAGGGGCAGAGCCATGGGCCTCGATGTTGCTCGGCCGGACCACGGCGTGGTGGTGGGGGGGGGGTGCCTGGAGGTCCTCAGTGACCCCGAAGGGAAATGGATGCACACCCGAGGGGCCTAGGAGTCCTCCAATGGGAAATTCCGTTAAAATGAACCCGAAGAGTGACTAAGAACTCACGGAACCTGCTGCATGCCGCCCTTCCCGCCCGGCTACGCAGGGCCTAAACTGGAGGGAAATTCTCACGTTGAGTTTCCCTTTCGTTCTGGAGCTCGTCAGGCTAACCACCACCGCGGCTATGGAAGCACCGGGTTGAAACGGAGCAAACTCATTTTCTTCCCAGAAGCATTTCGACCGGGTTTCCAGGCCTGTCAACAGCAGGGGACGTCAGGCAGCTTCACGGCAGCATGAGTGCAGCCTTCCAAGTGGGAAAGCAAGGATAGTTCCAGCAGGCTCCCGTTTCCACGCGCACACTCAGCTTACCTCCCTGTGGTTTCTAACCAGTCCAAAGAGACACAGGTCACCCGGCGTTTGCTTCCCTGAACCAACTCCCCGAAGTAGGGTGTTCTGCGTCAAGTGAACTGCCTCAACCAAGGAATGCCCTGCCTAGTTACGCCTCTGGGGCCTGTGGCTATTCCAAAGCCTGCGGGGCCACAGGAAGCACGGGGCTTAAATCGCAGTAAGAACGCAAGCCGACTCTCTCTTGGAGGCAGGGTGACTTCCGGCAGGGGGTGTCCTAGATGGAATGCGAGGCCGAGGGCTCTCTCAGGGCAGCTCAGACTAGGGCAAGGCGTAAGACCTCAAAGGCATGGGAGACGTGCCAGAAGTCTGTTGGTGAAAGTGTGGGTTTGGTGGGGGAAACGAGTCTGCTCCAGGAGAGAGTGCAGGGCGTTTCCCTACACTCGGCGTATAGAGAGCGGCTCCAAAGGGGCTCCGGGCCTGGATGTTGCTCGGCAGACCCAGGGGTGCCTGGGAGTGCTCCGTGTTCCAGCCTGGAACAGGGTGCCCCCGCGAGCCTCCCAGGTGTCCAGGAAACTCTACTGCCGTTAAGGACACGCAGAGCAGAGGCTACGGCCTCATGGAAACTGCCGCGCGGCTCCGCTTCTGCACCTCACGTCAGGGCCTTCCCTCCAGGCCTGTGCTCAATCTGGCTGTCCCGTTAGCGACGCAGCATTGCGAGATGCTGACGTTCTCCTCGAGCAGAGTGCCTGCAGGTACGAGGCCCGCGAAGCAGGCAAAGCAGAGTGTTTTCTCACGGCAGCTCTCACAAGGGCGACGACAGATATTTCCTGGGAGCTTCGGACGCACCAGAAATCTGGTCCTGAGGCTGTTGGAGGGCTCTGGAAATGTAGCTCTCCTCAAGGAACGTGCAGAGTGTTGCCCATCACCCGGCACGCACACAGGGCCTCCGAGGGGCAGAGCCATGGGCCTCGATGTTGCTCGGCCGGACCACGGCGTGGTGGTGGGGGGGGGGGGTGCCTGGAGGTCCTCAGTGACCCCGAAGGGAAATGGATGCACACCCGAGGGGCCTAGGAGTCCTCCAATGGGAAATTCCGTTAAAATGAACCCGAAGAGTGACTAAGAACTCACGGAACCTGCTGCATGCCGCCCTTCCCGCCCGGCTACGCAGGGCCTAAACTGGAGGGAAATTCTCACGTTGAGTTTCCCTTTCGTTCTGGAGCTCGTCAGGCTAACCACCACCGCGGCTATGGAAGCACCGGGTTGAAACGGAGCAAACTCATTTTCTTCCCAGAAGCATTTCGACCGGGTTTCCAGGCCTGTCAACAGCAGGGGACGTCAGGCAGCTTCACGGCAGCATGAGTGCAGCCTTCCAAGTGGGAAAGCAAGGATAGTTCCAGCAGGCTCCCGTTTCCACGCGCACACTCAGCTTACCTCCCTGTGGTTTCTAACCAGTCCAAAGAGACACAGGTCACCCGGCGTTTGCTTCCCTGAACCAACTCCCCGAAGTAGGGTGTTCTGCGTCAAGTGAACTGCCTCAACCAAGGAATGCCCTGCCTAGTTACGCCTCTGGGGCCTGTGGCTATTCCAAAGCCTGCGGGGCCACAGGAAGCACGGGGCTTAAATCGCAGTAAGAACGCAAGCCGACTCTCTCTTGGAGGCAGGGTGACTTCCGGCAGGGGGTGTCCTAGATGGAATGCGAGGCCGAGGGCTCTCTCAGGGCAGCTCAGACTAGGGCAAGGCGTAAGACCTCAAAGGCATGGGAGACGTGCCAGAAGTCTGTTGGTGAAAGTGTGGGTTTGGTGGGGGAAACGAGTCTGCTCCAGGAGAGAGTGCAGGGCGTTTCCCTACACTCGGCGTATAGAGAGCGGCTCCAAAGGGGCTCCGGGCCTGGATGTTGCTCGGCAGACCCAGGGGTGCCTGGGAGTGCTCCGTGTTCCAGCCTGGAACAGGGTGCCCCCGCGAGCCTCCCAGGTGTCCAGGAAACTCTACTGCCGTTAAGGACACGCAGAGCAGAGGCTACGGCCTCATGGAAACTGCCGCGCGGCTCCGCTTCTGCACCTCACGTCAGGGCCTTCCCTCCAGGCCTGTGCTCAATCTGGCTGTCCCGTTAGCGACGCAGCATTGCGAGATGCTGACGTTCTCCTCGAGCAGAGTGCCTGCAGGTACGAGGCCCGCGAAGCAGGCAAAGCAGAGTGTTTTCTCACGGCAGCTCTCACAAGGGCGACGACAGATATTTCCTGGGAGCTTCGGACGCACCAGAAATCTGGTCCTCAGGCTGTTGGAGGGCTCTGGAAATGTAGCTCTCCTCAAGGAACGTGCAGAGTGTTGCCCATCACCCGGCACGCACACAGGGCCTCCGAGGGGCAGAGCCATGGGCCTCGATGTTGCTCGGCCGGACCACGGCGTGGTGGTGGGGGGGGGGGTGCCTGGAGGTCCTCAGTGACCCCGAAGGGAAATGGATGCACACCCGAGGGGCCTAGGAGTCCTCCAATGGGAAATTCCGTTAAAATGAACCCGAAGAGTGACTAAGAACTCACGGAACCTGCTGCATGCCGCCCTTCCCGCCCGGCTACGCAGGGCCTAAACTGGAGGGAAATTCTCACGTTGAGTTTCCCTTTCGTTCTGGAGCTCGTCAGGCTAACCACCACCGCGGCTATGGAAGCACCGGGTTGAAACGGAGCAAACTCATTTTCTTCCCAGAAGCATTTCGACCGGGTTTCCAGGCCTGTCAACAGCAGGGGACGTCAGGCAGCTTCACGGCAGCATGAGTGCAGCCTTCCAAGTGGGAAAGCAAGGATAGTTCCAGCAGGCTCCCGTTTCCACGCGCACACTCAGCTTACCTCCCTGTGGTTTCTAACCAGTCCAAAGAGACACAGGTCACCCGGCGTTTGCTTCCCTGAACCAACTCCCCGAAGTAGGGTGTTCTGCGTCAAGTGAACTGCCTCAACCAAGGAATGCCCTGCCTAGTTACGCCTCTGGGGCCTGTGGCTATTCCAAAGCCTGCGGGGCCACAGGAAGCACGGGGCTTAAATCGCAGTAAGAACGCAAGCCGACTCTCTCTTGGAGGCAGGGTGACTTCCGGCAGGGGGTGTCCTAGATGGAATGCGAGGCCGAGGGCTCTCTCAGGGCAGCTCAGACTAGGGCAAGGCGTAAGACCTCAAAGGCATGGGAGACGTGCCAGAAGTCTGTTGGTGAAAGTGTGGGTTTGGTGGGGGAAACGAGTCTGCTCCAGGAGAGAGTGCAGGGCGTTTCCCTACACTCGGCGTATAGAGAGCGGCTCCAAAGGGGCTCCGGGCCTGGATGTTGCTCGGCAGACCCAGGGGTGCCTGGGAGTGCTCCGTGTTCCAGCCTGGAACAGGGTGCCCCCGCGAGCCTCCCAGGTGTCCAGGAAACTCTACTGCCGTTAAGGACACGCAGAGCAGAGGCTACGGCCTCATGGAAACTGCCGCGCGGCTCCGCTTCTGCACCTCACGTCAGGGCCTTCCCTCCAGGCCTGTGCTCAATCTGGCTGTCCCGTTAGCGACGCAGCATTGCGAGATGCTGACGTTCTCCTCGAGCAGAGTGCCTGCAGGTACGAGGCCCGCGAAGCAGGCAAAGCAGAGTGTTTTCTCACGGCAGCTCTCACAAGGGCGACGACAGATATTTCCTGGGAGCTTCGGACGCACCAGAAATCTGGTCCTGAGGCTGTTGGAGGGCTCTGGAAATGTAGCTCTCCTCAAGGAACGTGCAGAGTGTTGCCCATCACCCGGCACGCACACAGGGCCTCCGAGGGGCAGAGCCATGGGCCTCGATGTTGCTCGGCCGGACCACGGCATGGTGGTGGTGGTGGGGGTGCCTGGAGGTCCTCAGTGACCCCGAAGGGAAATGGATGCACACCCGAGGGGCCTAGGAGTCCTCCAATGGGAAATTCCGTTAAAATGAACCCGAAGAGTGACTAAGAACTCACGGAACCTGCTGCATGCCGCCCTTCCCGCCCGGCTACGCAGGGCCTAAACTGGAGGGAAATTCTCACGTTGAGTTTCCCTTTCGTTCTGGAGCTCGTCAGGCTAACCACCACCGCGGCTATGGAAGCACCGGGTTGAAACGGAGCAAACTCATTTTCTTCCCAGAAGCATTTCGACCGGGTTTCCAGGCCTGTCAACAGCAGGGGACGTCAGGCAGCTTCACGGCAGCATGAGTGCAGCCTTCCAAGTGGGAAAGCAAGGATAGTTCCAGCAGGCTCCCGTTTCCACGCGCACACTCAGCTTACCTCCCTGTGGTTTCTAACCAGTCCAAAGAGACACAGGTCACCCGGCGTTTGCTTCCCTGAACCAACTCCCCGAAGTAGGGTGTTCTGCGTCAAGTGAACTGCCTCAACCAAGGAATGCCCTGCCTAGTTACGCCTCTGGGGCCTGTGGCTATTCCAAAGCCTGCGGGGCCACAGGAAGCACGGGGCTTAAATCGCAGTAAGAACGCAAGCCGACTCTCTCTTGGAGGCAGGGTGACTTCCGGCAGGGGGTGTCCTAGATGGAATGCGAGGCCGAGGGCTCTCTCAGGGCAGCTCAGACTAGGGCAAGGCGTAAGACCTCAAAGGCATGGGAGACGTGCCAGAAGTCTGTTGGTGAAAGTGTGGGTTTGGTGGGGGAAACGAGTCTGCTCCAGGAGAGAGTGCAGGGCGTTTCCCTACACTCGGCGTATAGAGAGCGGCTCCAAAGGGGCTCCGGGCCTGGATGTTGCTCGGCAGACCCAGGGGTGCCTGGGAGTGCTCCGTGTTCCAGCCTGGAACAGGGTGCCCCCGCGAGCCTCCCAGGTGTCCAGGAAACTCTACTGCCGTTAAGGACACGCAGAGCAGAGGCTACGGCCTCATGGAAACTGCCGCGCGGCTCCGCTTCTGCACCTCACGTCAGGGCCTTCCCTCCAGGCCTGTGCTCAATCTGGCTGTCCCGTTAGCGACGCAGCATTGCGAGATGCTGACGTTCTCCTCGAGCAGAGTGCCTGCAGGTACGAGGCCCGCGAAGCAGGCAAAGCAGAGTGTTTTCTCACGGCAGCTCTCACAAGGGCGACGACAGATATTTCCTGGGAGCTTCGGACGCACCAGAAATCTGGTCCTGAGGCTGTTGGAGGGCTCTGGAAATGTAGCTCTCCTCAAGGAACGTGCAGAGTGTTGCCCATCACCCGGCACGCACACAGGGCCTCCGAGGGGCAGAGCCATGGGCCTCGATGTTGCTCGGCCGGACCACGGCGTGGTGGTGGGGGGGGGGTGCCTGGAGGTCCTCAGTGACCCCGAAGGGAAATGGATGCACACCCGAGGGGCCTAGGAGTCCTCCAATGGGAAATTCCGTTAAAATGAACCCGAAGAGTGACTAAGAACTCACGGAACCTGCTGCATGCCGCCCTTCCCGCCCGGCTACGCAGGGCCTAAACTGGAGGGAAATTCTCACGTTGAGTTTCCCTTTCGTTCTGGAGCTCGTCAGGCTAACCACCACCGCGGCTATGGAAGCACCGGGTTGAAACGGAGCAAACTCATTTTCTTCCCAGAAGCATTTCGACCGGGTTTCCAGGCCTGTCAACAGCAGGGGACGTCAGGCAGCTTCACGGCAGCATGAGTGCAGCCTTCCAAGTGGGAAAGCAAGGATAGTTCCAGCAGGCTCCCGTTTCCACGCGCACACTCAGCTTACCTCCCTGTGGTTTCTAACCAGTCCAAAGAGACACAGGTCACCCGGCGTTTGCTTCCCTGAACCAACTCCCCGAAGTAGGGTGTTCTGCGTCAAGTGAACTGCCTCAACCAAGGAATGCCCTGCCTAGTTACGCCTCTGGGGCCTGTGGCTATTCCAAAGCCTGCGGGGCCACAGGAAGCACGGGGCTTAAATCGCAGTAAGAACGCAAGCCGACTCTCTCTTGGAGGCAGGGTGACTTCCGGCAGGGGGTGTCCTAGATGGAATGCGAGGCCGAGGGCTCTCTCAGGGCAGCTCAGACTAGGGCAAGGCGTAAGACCTCAAAGGCATGGGAGACGTGCCAGAAGTCTGTTGGTGAAAGTGTGGGTTTGGTGGGGGAAACGAGTCTGCTCCAGGAGAGAGTGCAGGGCGTTTCCCTACACTCGGCGTATAGAGAGCGGCTCCAAAGGGGCTCCGGGCCTGGATGTTGCTCGGCAGACCCAGGGGTGCCTGGGAGTGCTCCGTGTTCCAGCCTGGAACAGGGTGCCCCCGCGAGCCTCCCAGGTGTCCAGGAAACTCTACTGCCGTTAAGGACACGCAGAGCAGAGGCTACGGCCTCATGGAAACTGCCGCGCGGCTCCGCTTCTGCACCTCACGTCAGGGCCTTCCCTCCAGGCCTGTGCTCAATCTGGCTGTCCCGTTAGCGACGCAGCATTGCGAGATGCTGACGTTCTCCTCGAGCAGAGTGCCTGCAGGTACGAGGCCCGCGAAGCAGGCAAAGCAGAGTGTTTTCTCACGGCAGCTCTCACAAGGGCGACGACAGATATTTCCTGGGAGCTTCGGACGCACCAGAAATCTGGTCCTCAGGCTGTTGGAGGGCTCTGGAAATGTAGCTCTCCTCAAGGAACGTGCAGAGTGTTGCCCATCACCCGGCACGCACACAGGGCCTCCGAGGGGCAGAGCCATGGGCCTCGATGTTGCTCGGCCGGACCACGGCGTGGTGGTGGTGGGGGGGGTGCCTGGAGGTCCTCAGTGACCCCGAAGGGAAATGGATGCACACCCGAGGGGCCTAGGAGTCCTCCAATGGGAAATTCCGTTAAAATGAACCCGAAGAGTGACTAAGAACTCACGGAACCTGCTGCATGCCGCCCTTCCCGCCCGGCTACGCAGGGCCTAAACTGGAGGGAAATTCTCACGTTGAGTTTCCCTTTCGTTCTGGAGCTCGTCAGGCTAACCACCACCGCGGCTATGGAAGCACCGGGTTGAAACGGAGCAAACTCATTTTCTTCCCAGAAGCATTTCGACCGGGTTTCCAGGCCTGTCAACAGCAGGGGACGTCAGGCAGCTTCACGGCAGCATGAGTGCAGCCTTCCAAGTGGGAAAGCAAGGATAGTTCCAGCAGGCTCCCGTTTCCACGCGCACACTCAGCTTACCTCCCTGTGGTTTCTAACCAGTCCAAAGAGACACAGGTCACCCGGCGTTTGCTTCCCTGAACCAACTCCCCGAAGTAGGGTGTTCTGCGTCAAGTGAACTGCCTCAACCAAGGAATGCCCTGCCTAGTTACGCCTCTGGGGCCTGTGGCTATTCCAAAGCCTGCGGGGCCACAGGAAGCACGGGGCTTAAATCGCAGTAAGAACGCAAGCCGACTCTCTCTTGGAGGCAGGGTGACTTCCGGCAGGGGGTGTCCTAGATGGAATGCGAGGCCGAGGGCTCTCTCAGGGCAGCTCAGACTAGGGCAAGGCGTAAGACCTCAAAGGCATGGGAGACGTGCCAGAAGTCTGTTGGTGAAAGTGTGGGTTTGGTGGGGGAAACGAGTCTGCTCCAGGAGAGAGTGCAGGGCGTTTCCCTACACTCGGCGTATAGAGAGCGGCTCCAAAGGGGCTCCGGGCCTGGATGTTGCTCGGCAGACCCAGGGGTGCCTGGGAGTGCTCCGTGTTCCAGCCTGGAACAGGGTGCCCCCGCGAGCCTCCCAGGTGTCCAGGAAACTCTACTGCCGTTAAGGACACGCAGAGCAGAGGCTACGGCCTCATGGAAACTGCCGCGCGGCTCCGCTTCTGCACCTCACGTCAGGGCCTTCCCTCCAGGCCTGTGCTCAATCTGGCTGTCCCGTTAGCGACGCAGCATTGCGAGATGCTGACGTTCTCCTCGAGCAGAGTGCCTGCAGGTACGAGGCCCGCGAAGCAGGCAAAGCAGAGTGTTTTCTCACGGCAGCTCTCACAAGGGCGACGACAGATATTTCCTGGGAGCTTCGGACGCACCAGAAATCTGGTCCTCAGGCTGTTGGAGGGCTCTGGAAATGTAGCTCTCCTCAAGGAACGTGCAGAGTGTTGCCCATCACCCGGCACGCACACAGGGCCTCCGAGGGGCAGAGCCATGGGCCTCGATGTTGCTCGGCCGGACCACGGCGTGGTGGTGGTGGGGGGGGTGCCTGGAGGTCCTCAGTGACCCCGAAGGGAAATGGATGCACACCCGAGGGGCCTAGGAGTCCTCCAATGGGAAATTCCGTTAAAATGAACCCGAAGAGTGACTAAGAACTCACGGAACCTGCTGCATGCCGCCCTTCCCGCCCGGCTACGCAGGGCCTAAACTGGAGGGAAATTCTCACGTTGAGTTTCCCTTTCGTTCTGGAGCTCGTCAGGCTAACCACCACCGCGGCTATGGAAGCACCGGGTTGAAACGGAGCAAACTCATTTTCTTCCCAGAAGCATTTCGACCGGGTTTCCAGGCCTGTCAACAGCAGGGGACGTCAGGCAGCTTCACGGCAGCATGAGTGCAGCCTTCCAAGTGGGAAAGCAAGGATAGTTCCAGCAGGCTCCCGTTTCCACGCGCACACTCAGCTTACCTCCCTGTGGTTTCTAACCAGTCCAAAGAGACACAGGTCACCCGGCGTTTGCTTCCCTGAACCAACTCCCCGAAGTAGGGTGTTCTGCGTCAAGTGAACTGCCTCAACCAAGGAATGCCCTGCCTAGTTACGCCTCTGGGGCCTGTGGCTATTCCAAAGCCTGCGGGGCCACAGGAAGCACGGGGCTTAAATCGCAGTAAGAACGCAAGCCGACTCTCTCTTGGAGGCAGGGTGACTTCCGGCAGGGGGTGTCCTAGATGGAATGCGAGGCCGAGGGCTCTCTCAGGGCAGCTCAGACTAGGGCAAGGCGTAAGACCTCAAAGGCATGGGAGACGTGCCAGAAGTCTGTTGGTGAAAGTGTGGGTTTGGTGGGGGAAACGAGTCTGCTCCAGGAGAGAGTGCAGGGCGTTTCCCTACACTCGGCGTATAGAGAGCGGCTCCAAAGGGGCTCCGGGCCTGGATGTTGCTCGGCAGACCCAGGGGTGCCTGGGAGTGCTCCGTGTTCCAGCCTGGAACAGGGTGCCCCCGCGAGCCTCCCAGGTGTCCAGGAAACTCTACTGCCGTTAAGGACACGCAGAGCAGAGGCTACGGCCTCATGGAAACTGCCGCGCGGCTCCGCTTCTGCACCTCACGTCAGGGCCTTCCCTCCAGGCCTGTGCTCAATCTGGCTGTCCCGTTAGCGACGCAGCATTGCGAGATGCTGACGTTCTCCTCGAGCAGAGTGCCTGCAGGTACGAGGCCCGCGAAGCAGGCAAAGCAGAGTGTTTTCTCACGGCAGCTCTCACAAGGGCGACGACAGATATTTCCTGGGAGCTTCGGACGCACCAGAAATCTGGTCCTCAGGCTGTTGGAGGGCTCTGGAAATGTAGCTCTCCTCAAGGAACGTGCAGAGTGTTGCCCATCACCCGGCACGCACACAGGGCCTCCGAGGGGCAGAGCCATGGGCCTCGATGTTGCTCGGCCGGACCACGGCGTGGTGGTGGGGGGGGGGTGCCTGGAGGTCCTCAGTGACCCCGAAGGGAAATGGATGCACACCCGAGGGGCCTAGGAGTCCTCCAATGGGAAATTCCGTTAAAATGAACCCGAAGAGTGACTAAGAACTCACGGAACCTGCTGCATGCCGCCCTTCCCGCCCGGCTACGCAGGGCCTAAACTGGAGGGAAATTCTCACGTTGAGTTTCCCTTTCGTTCTGGAGCTCGTCAGGCTAACCACCACCGCGGCTATGGAAGCACCGGGTTGAAACGGAGCAAACTCATTTTCTTCCCAGAAGCATTTCGACCGGGTTTCCAGGCCTGTCAACAGCAGGGGACGTCAGGCAGCTTCACGGCAGCATGAGTGCAGCCTTCCAAGTGGGAAAGCAAGGATAGTTCCAGCAGGCTCCCGTTTCCACGCGCACACTCAGCTTACCTCCCTGTGGTTTCTAACCAGTCCAAAGAGACACAGGTCACCCGGCGTTTGCTTCCCTGAACCAACTCCCCGAAGTAGGGTGTTCTGCGTCAAGTGAACTGCCTCAACCAAGGAATGCCCTGCCTAGTTACGCCTCTGGGGCCTGTGGCTATTCCAAAGCCTGCGGGGCCACAGGAAGCACGGGGCTTAAATCGCAGTAAGAACGCAAGCCGACTCTCTCTTGGAGGCAGGGTGACTTCCGGCAGGGGGTGTCCTAGATGGAATGCGAGGCCGAGGGCTCTCTCAGGGCAGCTCAGACTAGGGCAAGGCGTAAGACCTCAAAGGCATGGGAGACGTGCCAGAAGTCTGTTGGTGAAAGTGTGGGTTTGGTGGGGGAAACGAGTCTGCTCCAGGAGAGAGTGCAGGGCGTTTCCCTACACTCGGCGTATAGAGAGCGGCTCCAAAGGGGCTCCGGGCCTGGATGTTGCTCGGCAGACCCAGGGGTGCCTGGGAGTGCTCCGTGTTCCAGCCTGGAACAGGGTGCCCCCGCGAGCCTCCCAGGTGTCCAGGAAACTCTACTGCCGTTAAGGACACGCAGAGCAGAGGCTACGGCCTCATGGAAACTGCCGCGCGGCTCCGCTTCTGCACCTCACGTCAGGGCCTTCCCTCCAGGCCTGTGCTCAATCTGGCTGTCCCGTTAGCGACGCAGCATTGCGAGATGCTGACGTTCTCCTCGAGCAGAGTGCCTGCAGGTACGAGGCCCGCGAAGCAGGCAAAGCAGAGTGTTTTCTCACGGCAGCTCTCACAAGGGCGACGACAGATATTTCCTGGGAGCTTCGGACGCACCAGAAATCTGGTCCTGAGGCTGTTGGAGGGCTCTGGAAATGTAGCTCTCCTCAAGGAACGTGCAGAGTGTTGCCCATCACCCGGCACGCACACAGGGCCTCCGAGGGGCAGAGCCATGGGCCTCGATGTTGCTCGGCCGGACCACGGCGTGGTGGTGGGGGGGGGGGTGCCTGGAGGTCCTCAGTGACCCCGAAGGGAAATGGATGCACACCCGAGGGGCCTAGGAGTCCTCCAATGGGAAATTCCGTTAAAATGAACCCGAAGAGTGACTAAGAACTCACGGAACCTGCTGCATGCCGCCCTTCCCGCCCGGCTACGCAGGGCCTAAACTGGAGGGAAATTCTCACGTTGAGTTTCCCTTTCGTTCTGGAGCTCGTCAGGCTAACCACCACCGCGGCTATGGAAGCACCGGGTTGAAACGGAGCAAACTCATTTTCTTCCCAGAAGCATTTCGACCGGGTTTCCAGGCCTGTCAACAGCAGGGGACGTCAGGCAGCTTCACGGCAGCATGAGTGCAGCCTTCCAAGTGGGAAAGCAAGGATAGTTCCAGCAGGCTCCCGTTTCCACGCGCACACTCAGCTTACCTCCCTGTGGTTTCTAACCAGTCCAAAGAGACACAGGTCACCCGGCGTTTGCTTCCCTGAACCAACTCCCCGAAGTAGGGTGTTCTGCGTCAAGTGAACTGCCTCAACCAAGGAATGCCCTGCCTAGTTACGCCTCTGGGGCCTGTGGCTATTCCAAAGCCTGCGGGGCCACAGGAAGCACGGGGCTTAAATCGCAGTAAGAACGCAAGCCGACTCTCTCTTGGAGGCAGGGTGACTTCCGGCAGGGGGTGTCCTAGATGGAATGCGAGGCCGAGGGCTCTCTCAGGGCAGCTCAGACTAGGGCAAGGCGTAAGACCTCAAAGGCATGGGAGACGTGCCAGAAGTCTGTTGGTGAAAGTGTGGGTTTGGTGGGGGAAACGAGTCTGCTCCAGGAGAGAGTGCAGGGCGTTTCCCTACACTCGGCGTATAGAGAGCGGCTCCAAAGGGGCTCCGGGCCTGGATGTTGCTCGGCAGACCCAGGGGTGCCTGGGAGTGCTCCGTGTTCCAGCCTGGAACAGGGTGCCCCCGCGAGCCTCCCAGGTGTCCAGGAAACTCTACTGCCGTTAAGGACACGCAGAGCAGAGGCTACGGCCTCATGGAAACTGCCGCGCGGCTCCGCTTCTGCACCTCACGTCAGGGCCTTCCCTCCAGGCCTGTGCTCAATCTGGCTGTCCCGTTAGCGACGCAGCATTGCGAGATGCTGACGTTCTCCTCGAGCAGAGTGCCTGCAGGTACGAGGCCCGCGAAGCAGGCAAAGCAGAGTGTTTTCTCACGGCAGCTCTCACAAGGGCGACGACAGATATTTCCTGGGAGCTTCGGACGCACCAGAAATCTGGTCCTCAGGCTGTTGGAGGGCTCTGGAAATGTAGCTCTCCTCAAGGAACGTGCAGAGTGTTGCCCATCACCCGGCACGCACACAGGGCCTCCGAGGGGCAGAGCCATGGGCCTCGATGTTGCTCGGCCGGACCACGGCGTGGTGGTGGGGGGGGGGTGCCTGGAGGTCCTCAGTGACCCCGAAGGGAAATGGATGCACACCCGAGGGGCCTAGGAGTCCTCCAATGGGAAATTCCGTTAAAATGAACCCGAAGAGTGACTAAGAACTCACGGAACCTGCTGCATGCCGCCCTTCCCGCCCGGCTACGCAGGGCCTAAACTGGAGGGAAATTCTCACGTTGAGTTTCCCTTTCGTTCTGGAGCTCGTCAGGCTAACCACCACCGCGGCTATGGAAGCACCGGGTTGAAACGGAGCAAACTCATTTTCTTCCCAGAAGCATTTCGACCGGGTTTCCAGGCCTGTCAACAGCAGGGGACGTCAGGCAGCTTCACGGCAGCATGAGTGCAGCCTTCCAAGTGGGAAAGCAAGGATAGTTCCAGCAGGCTCCCGTTTCCACGCGCACACTCAGCTTACCTCCCTGTGGTTTCTAACCAGTCCAAAGAGACACAGGTCACCCGGCGTTTGCTTCCCTGAACCAACTCCCCGAAGTAGGGTGTTCTGCGTCAAGTGAACTGCCTCAACCAAGGAATGCCCTGCCTAGTTACGCCTCTGGGGCCTGTGGCTATTCCAAAGCCTGCGGGGCCACAGGAAGCACGGGGCTTAAATCGCAGTAAGAACGCAAGCCGACTCTCTCTTGGAGGCAGGGTGACTTCCGGCAGGGGGTGTCCTAGATGGAATGCGAGGCCGAGGGCTCTCTCAGGGCAGCTCAGACTAGGGCAAGGCGTAAGACCTCAAAGGCATGGGAGACGTGCCAGAAGTCTGTTGGTGAAAGTGTGGGTTTGGTGGGGGAAACGAGTCTGCTCCAGGAGAGAGTGCAGGGCGTTTCCCTACACTCGGCGTATAGAGAGCGGCTCCAAAGGGGCTCCGGGCCTGGATGTTGCTCGGCAGACCCAGGGGTGCCTGGGAGTGCTCCGTGTTCCAGCCTGGAACAGGGTGCCCCCGCGAGCCTCCCAGGTGTCCAGGAAACTCTACTGCCGTTAAGGACACGCAGAGCAGAGGCTACGGCCTCATGGAAACTGCCGCGCGGCTCCGCTTCTGCACCTCACGTCAGGGCCTTCCCTCCAGGCCTGTGCTCAATCTGGCTGTCCCGTTAGCGACGCAGCATTGCGAGATGCTGACGTTCTCCTCGAGCAGAGTGCCTGCAGGTACGAGGCCCGCGAAGCAGGCAAAGCAGAGTGTTTTCTCACGGCAGCTCTCACAAGGGCGACGACAGATATTTCCTGGGAGCTTCGGACGCACCAGAAATCTGGTCCTGAGGCTGTTGGAGGGCTCTGGAAATGTAGCTCTCCTCAAGGAACGTGCAGAGTGTTGCCCATCACCCGGCACGCACACAGGGCCTCCGAGGGGCAGAGCCATGGGCCTCGATGTTGCTCGGCCGGACCACGGCGTGGTGGTGGGGGGGGGGGTGCCTGGAGGTCCTCAGTGACCCCGAAGGGAAATGGATGCACACCCGAGGGGCCTAGGAGTCCTCCAATGGGAAATTCCGTTAAAATGAACCCGAAGAGTGACTAAGAACTCACGGAACCTGCTGCATGCCGCCCTTCCCGCCCGGCTACGCAGGGCCTAAACTGGAGGGAAATTCTCACGTTGAGTTTCCCTTTCGTTCTGGAGCTCGTCAGGCTAACCACCACCGCGGCTATGGAAGCACCGGGTTGAAACGGAGCAAACTCATTTTCTTCCCAGAAGCATTTCGACCGGGTTTCCAGGCCTGTCAACAGCAGGGGACGTCAGGCAGCTTCACGGCAGCATGAGTGCAGCCTTCCAAGTGGGAAAGCAAGGATAGTTCCAGCAGGCTCCCGTTTCCACGCGCACACTCAGCTTACCTCCCTGTGGTTTCTAACCAGTCCAAAGAGACACAGGTCACCCGGCGTTTGCTTCCCTGAACCAACTCCCCGAAGTAGGGTGTTCTGCGTCAAGTGAACTGCCTCAACCAAGGAATGCCCTGCCTAGTTACGCCTCTGGGGCCTGTGGCTATTCCAAAGCCTGCGGGGCCACAGGAAGCACGGGGCTTAAATCGCAGTAAGAACGCAAGCCGACTCTCTCTTGGAGGCAGGGTGACTTCCGGCAGGGGGTGTCCTAGATGGAATGCGAGGCCGAGGGCTCTCTCAGGGCAGCTCAGACTAGGGCAAGGCGTAAGACCTCAAAGGCATGGGAGACGTGCCAGAAGTCTGTTGGTGAAAGTGTGGGTTTGGTGGGGGAAACGAGTCTGCTCCAGGAGAGAGTGCAGGGCGTTTCCCTACACTCGGCGTATAGAGAGCGGCTCCAAAGGGGCTCCGGGCCTGGATGTTGCTCGGCAGACCCAGGGGTGCCTGGGAGTGCTCCGTGTTCCAGCCTGGAACAGGGTGCCCCCGCGAGCCTCCCAGGTGTCCAGGAAACTCTACTGCCGTTAAGGACACGCAGAGCAGAGGCTACGGCCTCATGGAAACTGCCGCGCGGCTCCGCTTCTGCACCTCACGTCAGGGCCTTCCCTCCAGGCCTGTGCTCAATCTGGCTGTCCGTTAGCGACGCAGCATTGCGAGATGCTGACGTTCTCCTCGAGCAGAGTGCCTGCAGGTACGAGGCCCGCGAAGCAGGCAAAGCAGAGTGTTTTCTCACGGCAGCTCTCACAAGGGCGACGACAGATATTTCCTGGGAGCTTCGGACGCACCAGAAATCTGGTCCTCAGGCTGTTGGAGGGCTCTGGAAATTGTAGCTCTCCTCAAGGAACGTGCAGAGTGTTGCCCATCACCCGGCACGCACACAGGGCCTCCGAGGGCAGAGCCATGGGCCTCGATGTTGCTCGGCCGGACCACGGCGTGGTGGTGGGGGGGGGGGTGCCTGGAGGTCCTCAGTGACCCCGAAGGGAAATGGATGCACACCCGAGGGGCCTAGGAGTCCTCCAATGGAAATTCCGTAAAATGAACCCGAAGAGTGACTAAGAACTCACGGAACCTGCTGCATGCCGCCCTTCCCGCCCGGCTACGCAGGGCCTAAACTGGAGGGAAATTCTCACGTTGAGTTTCCCTTATCGTTCTGGAGCTCGTCAGGCTAACCACCACCGCGGCTATGGAAGCACGGGTTGAAACGGAGCAAACTCATTTTCTTCCCAGAAGCATTTCGACCGGGTTTCCAGGCCTGTCAACAGCAGGGGACGTCAGGCAGCTTCACGGCAGCATGAGTGCAGCATTCCAAGTGGGAAAGCAAGGATAGTTCCAGCAGGCTCCCGTTTCACGCGCACACTCAGCTTACCTCCCTGTGGTTTCTAACCAGTCCAAAGAGACACAGGTCACCCGGCGTTTGCTTCCCTGAACCAACTCCCCGAAGTAGGGTGTTCTGCGTCAAGTGAACTGCCTCAACCAAGGAATGCCCTGCCTAGTTACGCCTCTGGGCCTGTGGCTATTCCAAAGCCTGCGGGCCACAGGAAGCACGGGCTTAAATCGCAGTAAGAACGCAAGCCGACTCTCTCTTGGAGGCAGGGTGACTTCCGGCAGGGGGTGTCCTAGATGGAATGCGAGGCCGAGGGCTCTCTCAGGGCAGCTCAGGACTAGGGCAAGGCGTAAGACCTCAAAGGCATGGGAGACGTGCCAGAAGTCTGTTGGTGAAAGTGTGGGTTTGGTGGGGGAAACGAGTCTGCTCCAGGAGAGAGTGCAGGGCGTTTCCCTACACTCGGCGTATAGAGAGCGGCTCCAAAGGGGCTCCGGCCTGGATGTTGCTCGGCAGACCCAGGGGTGCCTGGGAGTGCTCCGTGTTCCAGCCTGGAACAGGGTGCCCCCGCGAGCCTCCCAGGTGTCCAGGAAACTCTACTGCCGTTAAGGACACGCAGAGCAGAGGCTACGGCCTCATGGAAACTGCCGCGCGGCTCCGCTTCTGCACCTCACGTCAGGGCCTTCCCTCCAGGCCTGTGCTCAATCTGGCTGTCCCGTTAGCGACGCAGCATTGCGAGATGCTGACGTTCTCCTCGAGCAGAGTGCCTGCAGGTACGAGGCCCGCGAAGCAGGCAAAGCAGAGTGTTTTCTCACGCAGCTCTCACAAGGGCGACGACAGATATTTCCTGGGAGCTTCGGACGCACCAGAAATCTGGTCCTCAGGCTGTTGGAGGGCTCTGGAAATGTAGCTCTCCTCAAGGAACGTGCAGAGTGTTGCCATCACCCGGCACGCACACAGGGCCTCCGAGGGGCAGAGCCATGGGCCTCGATGTTGCTCGGCCGGACCACGGCGTGGTGGTGGTGGGGGGGTGCCTGGAGGTCCTCAGTGACCCCGAAGGGAAATGGATGCACACCCGAGGGGCCTAGGAGTCCTCCAATGGGAAATTCCGTTAAAATGAACCCGAAGAGTGACTAAGAACTCACGGAACCTGCTGCATGCCGCCCTTCCCGCCCGGCTACGCAGGGCCTAAACTGGAGGGAAATTCTCACGTTGAGTTTCCTTTCGTCCTGGAGCTCGTCAGGCTAACCACCACCGCGGCTATGGAAGCACCGGGTTGAAACGGAGCAAACTCATTTTCTTCCCAGAAGCATTTCGACCGGGTTTCCAGGCCTGTCAACAGCAGGGGACGTCAGGCAGCTTCACGGCAGCATGAGTGCAGCCTTCCAAGTGGGAAAGCAAGGATAGTTCCAGCAGGCTCCCGTTTCCACGCGCACACTCAGCTTACCTCCCTGTGGTTTCTAACCAGTCCAAAGAGACACAGGTCACCCGGCGTTTGCTTCCCTGAACCAACTCCCCGAAGTAGGGTGTTCTGCGTCAAGTGAACTGCCTCAACCAAGGAATGCCCTGCCTAGTTACGCCTCTGGGGCCTGTGGCTATTCCAAAGCCTGCGGGGGCCACAGGAAGCACGGGGCTTAAATCGCAGTAAGAACGCAAGCCGACTCTCTCTTGGAGGCAGGGTGACTTCCGGCAGGGGGTGTCCTAGATGGAATGCGAGGCCGAGGGCTCTCTCAGGGCAGCTCAGACTAGGGCAAGGCGTAAGACCTCAAAGGCATGGGAGACGTGCCAGAAGTCTGTTGGTGAAAGTGTGGGTTGGTGGGGGAAACGAGTCTGCTCCAGGAGAGAGTGCAGGGCGTTTCCCTACACTCGGCGTATAGAGAGCGGCTCCAAGGGGCTCCGGGCCTGGATGTTGCTCGGCAGACCCAGGGGTGCCTGGGAGTGCTCCGTGTTCCAGCCTGGAACAGGGTGCCCCCGCGAGCCTCCCAGGTGTCCAGGAAACTCTACTGCCGTTAAGGACACGCAGAGCAGAGGCTACGGCCTCATGGAAACTGCCGCGCGGCTCCGCTTCTGCACCTCACGTCAGGGCCTTCCCTCCAGGCCTGTGCTCAATCTGGCTGTCCCGTTAGCGACGCAGCATTGCGAGATGCTGACGTTCTCCTCGAGCAGAGTGCCTGCAGGTACGAGGCCCGCGAAGCAGGCAAAGCAGAGTGTTTTCTCACGGCAGCTCTCACAAGGGCGACGACAGATATTTCCTGGGAGCTTCGGACGCACCAGAAATCTGGTCCTGAGGCTGTTGGAGGGCTCTGGAAATGTAGCTCTCCTCAAGGAACGTGCAGAGTGTTGCCCATCACCCGGCACGCACACAGGGCCTCCGAGGGGCAGAGCCATGGGCCTCGATGTTGCTCGGCCGGACCACGGCGTGGTGGTGGTGGGGGGGTGCCTGGAGGTCCTCAGTGACCCCGAAGGGAAATGGATGCACACCCGAGGGGCCTAGGAGTCCTCCAATGGGAAATTCCGTTAAAATGAACCGAAGAGTGACTAAGAACTCACGGAACCTGCTGCATGCCGCCCTTCCCGCCCGGCTACGCAGGGCCTAAACTGGAGGGAAATTCTCACGTTGAGTTTCCCTTTCGTTTCTGGAGCTCGTCAGGCTAACCACCCACCGCGGCTATGGAAGCACCGGGTTGAAACGGAGCAAACTCATTTTCTTCCCAGAAGCATTTCGACCGGGTTTCCAGGCCTGTCAACAGCAGGGGACGTCAGGCAGCTTCACGGCAGCATGAGTGCAGCCTTCCAAGTGGGAAAGCAAGGATAGTTCCAGCAGGCTCCCGTTTCCACGCGCACACTCAGCTTACCTCCCTGTGGTTTCTAACCAGTCCAAAGAGACACAGGTCACCCGGCGTTTGCTTCCCTGAACCAACTCCCCGAAGTAGGGTGTTCTGCGTCAAGTGAACTGCCTCAACCAAGGAATGCCCTGCCTAGTTACGCCTCTGGGGCCTGTGGCTATTCCAAAGCCTGCGGGGGCCACAGGAAGCACGGGGCTTAAATCGCAGTAAGAACGCAAGCCGACTCTCTCTGGAGCAGGGTGACTTCCGGCAGGGGGTGTCCTAGATGGAATGCGAGGCCGAGGGCTCTCTCAGGGCAGCTCAGACTAGGGCAAGGCGTAAGACCTCAAAGGCATGGGAGACGTGCCAGAAGTCTGTTGGTGAAAGTGTGGGTTTGGTGGGGAAACGAGTCTGCTCCAGGAGAGAGTGCAGGGCGTTTCCCTACACTCGGCGTATAGAGAGCGGCTCCAAAGGGGCTCCGGGCCTGGATGTTGCTCGGCAGACCCAGGGGTGCCTGGAGTGCTCCGTGTTCCAGCCTGGAACAGGGTGCCCCCCGCGAGCCTCCCAGGTGTCCAGGAAACTCTACTGCCGTTAAGGACACGCAGAGCAGAGGCTACGGGCCCTTCATGGAAACTGCCGCGCGGCTCCGCTTCTGCACCTCACGTCAGGGCCTTCCCTCCAGGCCTGTGCTCAATCTGGCTGTCCCGTTAGCGACGCAGCATTGCGAGATGCTGACGTTCTCCTCGAGCAGAGTGCCTGCAGGTACGAGGCCCGCGAAGCAGGCAAAGCAGAGTGTTTTCTCACGGCAGCTCTCACAAGGGCGACGACAGATATTTCCTGGGAGCTTCGGACGCACCAGAAATCTGGTCCTCAGGCTGTTGGAGGGCTCTGGAAATGTAGCTCTCCTCAAGGAACGTGCAGAGTGTTGCCCATCACCCGGCACGCACACAGGGCCTCCGAGGGGCAGAGCCAATGGCCTCGATGTTGCTCGGCCGACCACGGCGTGGTGGTGGGGGGGGGGTGCCTGGAGGTCCTCAGTGACCCCGAAGGGAAATGGATGCACACCCGAGGGGCCTAGGAGTCCTCCAATGGGAAATTCCGTTAAAATGAACCCGAAGAGTGACTAAGAACTCACGGAACCTGCTGCATGCCGCCCTTCCCGCCGGCTACGCAGGCGGCTACGCAGGGCCTAAACTGGAGGGAAATTCTCACGTTGAGTTTCCCTTTCGTTCTGGAGCTCGTCAGGCTAACCACCACCGCGGCTATGGAAGCACCGGGTTGAAACGGAGCAAACTCATTTTCTTCCCAGAAGCATTTCGACCGGGTTTCCAGGCCTGTCAACAGCAGGGGACGTCAGGCAGCTTCACGGCAGCATGAGTGCAGCCTTCCAAGTGGGAAAGCAAGGATAGTTCCAGCAGGCTCCCGTTTCCACGCGCACACTCAGCTTACCTCCCTGTGGTTTCTAACCAGTCCAAAGAGACACAGGTCACCCGGCGTTTGCTTCCCTGAACCAACTCCCCGAAGTAGGGTGTTCTGCGTCAAGTGAACTGCCTCAACCAAGGAATGCCCTGCCTAGTTACGCCTCTGGGGCCTGTGGCTATTCCAAAGCCTGCGGGGCCACAGGAAGCACGGGGCTTAAATCGCAGTAAGAACGCAAGCCGACTCTCTCTTGGAGGCAGGGTGACTTCCGGCAGGGGGTGTCCTAGATGGAATGCGAGGCCGAGGGCTCTCTCAGGGCAGCTCAGACTAGGGCAAGGCGTAAGACCTCAAAGGCATGGGAGACGTGCCAGAAGTCTGTTGGTGAAAGTGTGGGTTTGGTGGGGGAAACGAGTCTGCTCCAGGAGAGAGTGCAGGGCGTTTCCCTACACTCGGCGTATAGAGAGCGGCTCCAAAGGGGCTCCGGGCCTGGATGTTGCTCGGCAGACCCAGGGGTGCCTGGGAGTGCTCCGTGTTCCAGCCTGGAACAGGGTGCCCCCGCGAGCCTCCCAGGTGTCCAGGAAACTCTACTGCCGTTAAGGACACGCAGAGCAGAGGCTACGGCCTCATGGAAACTGCCGCGCGGCTCCGCTTCTGCACCTCACGTCAGGGCCTTCCCTCCAGGCCTGTGCTCAATCTGGCTGTCCCGTTAGCGACGCAGCATTGCGAGATGCTGACGTTCTCCTCGAGCAGAGTGCCTGCAGGTACGAGGCCCGCGAAGCAGGCAAAGCAGAGTGTTTTCTCACGGCAGCTCTCACAAGGGCGACGACAGATATTTCCTGGGAGCTTCGGACGCACCAGAAATCTGGTCCTCAGGCTGTTGGAGGGCTCTGGAAATGTAGCTCTCCTCAAGGAACGTGCAGAGTGTTGCCCATCACCCGGCACGCACACAGGGCCTCCGAGGGGCAGAGCCATGGGCCTCGATGTTGCTCGGCCGGACCACGGCGTGGTGGTGGGGGGGGGGTGCCTGGAGGTCCTCAGTGACCCCGAAGGGAAATGGATGCACACCCGAGGGGCCTAGGAGTCCTCCAATGGGAAATTCCGTTAAAATGAACCCGAAGAGTGACTAAGAACTCACGGAACCTGCTGCATGCCGCCCTTCCCGCCCGGCTACGCAGGGCCTAAACTGGAGGGAAATTCTCACGTTGAGTTTCCCTTTCGTTCTGGAGCTCGTCAGGCTAACCACCACCGCGGCTATGGAAGCACCGGGTTGAAACGGAGCAAACTCATTTTCTTCCCAGAAGCATTTCGACCGGGTTTCCAGGCCTGTCAACAGCAGGGGACGTCAGGCAGCTTCACGGCAGCATGAGTGCAGCCTTCCAAGTGGGAAAGCAAGGATAGTTCCAGCAGGCTCCCGTTTCCACGCGCACACTCAGCTTACCTCCCTGTGGTTTCTAACCAGTCCAAAGAGACACAGGTCACCCGGCGTTTGCTTCCCTGAACCAACTCCCCGAAGTAGGGTGTTCTGCGTCAAGTGAACTGCCTCAACCAAGGAATGCCCTGCCTAGTTACGCCTCTGGGGCCTGTGGCTATTCCAAAGCCTGCGGGGCCACAGGAAGCACGGGGCTTAAATCGCAGTAAGAACGCAAGCCGACTCTCTCTTGGAGGCAGGGTGACTTCCGGCAGGGGGTGTCCTAGATGGAATGCGAGGCCGAGGGCTCTCTCAGGGCAGCTCAGACTAGGGCAAGGCGTAAGACCTCAAAGGCATGGGAGACGTGCCAGAAGTCTGTTGGTGAAAGTGTGGGTTTGGTGGGGGAAACGAGTCTGCTCCAGGAGAGAGTGCAGGGCGTTTCCCTACACTCGGCGTATAGAGAGCGGCTCCAAAGGGGCTCCGGGCCTGGATGTTGCTCGGCAGACCCAGGGGTGCCTGGGAGTGCTCCGTGTTCCAGCCTGGAACAGGGTGCCCCCGCGAGCCTCCCAGGTGTCCAGGAAACTCTACTGCCGTTAAGGACACGCAGAGCAGAGGCTACGGCCTCATGGAAACTGCCGCGCGGCTCCGCTTCTGCACCTCACGTCAGGGCCTTCCCTCCAGGCCTGTGCTCAATCTGGCTGTCCCGTTAGCGACGCAGCATTGCGAGATGCTGACGTTCTCCTCGAGCAGAGTGCCTGCAGGTACGAGGCCCGCGAAGCAGGCAAAGCAGAGTGTTTTCTCACGGCAGCTCTCACAAGGGCGACGACAGATATTTCCTGGGAGCTTCGGACGCACCAGAAATCTGGTCCTCAGGCTGTTGGAGGGCTCTGGAAATGTAGCTCTCCTCAAGGAACGTGCAGAGTGTTGCCCATCACCCGGCACGCACACAGGGCCTCCGAGGGGCAGAGCCATGGGCCTCGATGTTGCTCGGCTGGACCACGGCGTGGTGGTGGGGGGGGGGTGCCTGGAGGTCCTCAGTGACCCCGAAGGGAAATGGATGCACACCCGAGGGGCCTAGGAGTCCTCCAATGGGAAATTCCGTTAAAATGAACCCGAAGAGTGACTAAGAACTCACGGAACCTGCTGCATGCCGCCCTTCCCGCCCGGCTACGCAGGGCCTAAACTGGAGGGAAATTCTCACGTTGAGTTTCCCTTTCGTTCTGGAGCTCGTCAGGCTAACCACCACCGCGGCTATGGAAGCACCGGGTTGAAACGGAGCAAACTCATTTTCTTCCCAGAAGCATTTCGACCGGGTTTCCAGGCCTGTCAACAGCAGGGGACGTCAGGCAGCTTCACGGCAGCATGAGTGCAGCCTTCCAAGTGGGAAAGCAAGGATAGTTCCAGCAGGCTCCCGTTTCCACGCGCACACTCAGCTTACCTCCCTGTGGTTTCTAACCAGTCCAAAGAGACACAGGTCACCCGGCGTTTGCTTCCCTGAACCAACTCCCCGAAGTAGGGTGTTCTGCGTCAAGTGAACTGCCTCAACCAAGGAATGCCCTGCCTAGTTACGCCTCTGGGGCCTGTGGCTATTCCAAAGCCTGCGGGGCCACAGGAAGCACGGGGCTTAAATCGCAGTAAGAACGCAAGCCGACTCTCTCTTGGAGGCAGGGTGACTTCCGGCAGGGGGTGTCCTAGATGGAATGCGAGGCCGAGGGCTCTCTCAGGGCAGCTCAGACTAGGGCAAGGCGTAAGACCTCAAAGGCATGGGAGACGTGCCAGAAGTCTGTTGGTGAAAGTGTGGGTTTGGTGGGGGAAACGAGTCTGCTCCAGGAGAGAGTGCAGGGCGTTTCCCTACACTCGGCGTATAGAGAGCGGCTCCAAAGGGGCTCCGGGCCTGGATGTTGCTCGGCAGACCCAGGGGTGCCTGGGAGTGCTCCGTGTTCCAGCCTGGAACAGGGTGCCCCCGCGAGCCTCCCAGGTGTCCAGGAAACTCTACTGCCGTTAAGGACACGCAGAGCAGAGGCTACGGCCTCATGGAAACTGCCGCGCGGCTCCGCTTCTGCACCTCACGTCAGGGCCTTCCCTCCAGGCCTGTGCTCAATCTGGCTGTCCCGTTAGCGACGCAGCATTGCGAGATGCTGACGTTCTCCTCGAGCAGAGTGCCTGCAGGTACGAGGCCCGCGAAGCAGGCAAAGCAGAGTGTTTTCTCACGGCAGCTCTCACAAGGGCGACGACAGATATTTCCTGGGAGCTTCGGACGCACCAGAAATCTGGTCCTCAGGCTGTTGGAGGGCTCTGGAAATGTAGCTCTCCTCAAGGAACGTGCAGAGTGTTGCCCATCACCCGGCACGCACACAGGGCCTCCGAGGGGCAGAGCCATGGGCCTCGATGTTGCTCGGCCGGACCACGGCGTGGTGGTGGGGGGGGGGTGCCTGGAGGTCCTCAGTGACCCCGAAGGGAAATGGATGCACACCCGAGGGGCCTAGGAGTCCTCCAATGGGAAATTCCGTTAAAATGAACCCGAAGAGTGACTAAGAACTCACGGAACCTGCTGCATGCCGCCCTTCCCGCCCGGCTACGCAGGGCCTAAACTGGAGGGAAATTCTCACGTTGAGTTTCCCTTTCGTTCTGGAGCTCGTCAGGCTAACCACCACCGCGGCTATGGAAGCACCGGGTTGAAACGGAGCAAACTCATTTTCTTCCCAGAAGCATTTCGACCGGGTTTCCAGGCCTGTCAACAGCAGGGGACGTCAGGCAGCTTCACGGCAGCATGAGTGCAGCCTTCCAAGTGGGAAAGCAAGGATAGTTCCAGCAGGCTCCCGTTTCCACGCGCACACTCAGCTTACCTCCCTGTGGTTTCTAACCAGTCCAAAGAGACACAGGTCACCCGGCGTTTGCTTCCCTGAACCAACTCCCCGAAGTAGGGTGTTCTGCGTCAAGTGAACTGCCTCAACCAAGGAATGCCCTGCCTAGTTACGCCTCTGGGGCCTGTGGCTATTCCAAAGCCTGCGGGGCCACAGGAAGCACGGGGCTTAAATCGCAGTAAGAACGCAAGCCGACTCTCTCTTGGAGGCAGGGTGACTTCCGGCAGGGGGTGTCCTAGATGGAATGCGAGGCCGAGGGCTCTCTCAGGGCAGCTCAGACTAGGGCAAGGCGTAAGACCTCAAAGGCATGGGAGACGTGCCAGAAGTCTGTTGGTGAAAGTGTGGGTTTGGTGGGGGAAACGAGTCTGCTCCAGGAGAGAGTGCAGGGCGTTTCCCTACACTCGGCGTATAGAGAGCGGCTCCAAAGGGGCTCCGGGCCTGGATGTTGCTCGGCAGACCCAGGGGTGCCTGGGAGTGCTCCGTGTTCCAGCCTGGAACAGGGTGCCCCCGCGAGCCTCCCAGGTGTCCAGGAAACTCTACTGCCGTTAAGGACACGCAGAGCAGAGGCTACGGCCTCATGGAAACTGCCGCGCGGCTCCGCTTCTGCACCTCACGTCAGGGCCTTCCCTCCAGGCCTGTGCTCAATCTGGCTGTCCCGTTAGCGACGCAGCATTGCGAGATGCTGACGTTCTCCTCGAGCAGAGTGCCTGCAGGTACGAGGCCCGCGAAGCAGGCAAAGCAGAGTGTTTTCTCACGGCAGCTCTCACAAGGGCGATGACAGATATTTCCTGGGAGCTTCGGACGCACCAGAAATCTGGTCCTCAGGCTGTTGGAGGGCTCTGGAAATGTAGCTCTCCTCAAGGAACGTGCAGAGTGTTGCCCATCACCCGGCACGCACACAGGGCCTCCGAGGGGCAGAGCCATGGGCCTCGATGTTGCTCGGCTGGACCACGGCGTGGTGGTGGGGGGGGGGTGCCTGGAGGTCCTCAGTGACCCCGAAGGGAAATGGATGCACACCCGAGGGGCCTAGGAGTCCTCCAATGGGAAATTCCGTTAAAATGAACCCGAAGAGTGACTAAGAACTCACGGAACCTGCTGCATGCCGCCCTTCCCGCCCGGCTACGCAGGGCCTAAACTGGAGGGAAATTCTCACGTTGAGTTTCCCTTTCGTTCTGGAGCTCGTCAGGCTAACCACCACCGCGGCTATGGAAGCACCGGGTTGAAACGGAGCAAACTCATTTTCTTCCCAGAAGCATTTCGACCGGGTTTCCAGGCCTGTCAACAGCAGGGGACGTCAGGCAGCTTCACGGCAGCATGAGTGCAGCCTTCCAAGTGGGAAAGCGAGGATAGTTCCAGCAGGCTCCCGTTTCCACGCGCACACTCAGCTTACCTCCCTGTGGTTTCTAACCAGTCCAAAGAGACACAGGTCACCCGGCGTTTGCTTCCCTGAACCAACTCCCCGAAGTAGGGTGTTCTGCGTCAAGTGAACTGCCTCAACCAAGGAATGCCCTGCCTAGTTACGCCTCTGGGGCCTGTGGCTATTCCAAAGCCTGCGGGGCCACAGGAAGCACGGGGCTTAAATCGCAGTAAGAACGCAAGCTGACTCTCTCTTGGAGGCAGGGTGACTTCCGGCAGGGGGTGTCCTAGATGGAATGCGAGGCCGAGGGCTCTCTCAGGGCAGCTCAGACTAGGGCAAGGCGTAAGACCTCAAAGGCATGGGAGACGTGCCAGAAGTCTGTTGGTGAAAGTGTGGGTTTGGTGGGGGAAACGAGTCTGCTCCAGGAGAGAGTGCAGGGCGTTTCCCTACACTCGGCGTATAGAGAGCGGCTCCAAAGGGGCTCCGGGCCTGGATGTTGCTCGGCAGACCCAGGGGTGCCTGGGAGTGCTCCGTGTTCCAGCCTGGAACAGGGTGCCCCCGCGAGCCTCCCAGGTGTCCAGGAAACTCTACTGCCGTTAAGGACACGCAGAGCAGAGGCTACGGCCTCATGGAAACTGCCGCGCGGCTCCGCTTCTGCACCTCACGTCAGGGCCTTCCCTCCAGGCCTGTGCTCAATCTGGCTGTCCCGTTAGCGACGCAGCATTGCGAGATGCTGACGTTCTCCTCGAGCAGAGTGCCTGCAGGTACGAGGCCCGCGAAGCAGGCAAAGCAGAGTGTTTTCTCACGGCAGCTCTCACAAGGGCGACGACAGATATTTCCTGGGAGCTTCGGACGCACCAGAAATCTGGTCCTCAGGCTGTTGGAGGGCTCTGGAAATGTAGCTCTCCTCAAGGAACGTGCAGAGTGTTGCCCATCACCCGGCACGCACACAGGGCCTCCGAGGGGCAGAGCCATGGGCCTCGATGTTGCTCGGCCGGACCACGGCGTGGTGGTGGGGGGGGGGGTGCCTGGAGGTCCTCAGTGACCCCGAAGGGAAATGGATGCACACCCGAGGGGCCTAGGAGTCCTCCAATGGGAAATTCCGTTAAAATGAACCCGAAGAGTGACTAAGAACTCACGGAACCTGCTGCATGCCGCCCTTCCCGCCCGGCTACGCAGGGCCTAAACTGGAGGGAAATTCTCACGTTGAGTTTCCCTTTCGTTCTGGAGCTCGTCAGGCTAACCACCACCGCGGCTATGGAAGCACCGGGTTGAAACGGAGCAAACTCATTTTCTTCCCAGAAGCATTTCGACCGGGTTTCCAGGCCTGTCAACAGCAGGGGACGTCAGGCAGCTTCACGGCAGCATGAGTGCAGCCTTCCAAGTGGGAAAGCAAGGATAGTTCCAGCAGGCTCCCGTTTCCACGCGCACACTCAGCTTACCTCCCTGTGGTTTCTAACCAGTCCAAAGAGACACAGGTCACCCGGCGTTTGCTTCCCTGAACCAACTCCCCGAAGTAGGGTGTTCTGCGTCAAGTGAACTGCCTCAACCAAGGAATGCCCTGCCTAGTTACGCCTCTGGGGCCTGTGGCTATTCCAAAGCCTGCGGGGCCACAGGAAGCACGGGGCTTAAATCGCAGTAAGAACGCAAGCCGACTCTCTCTTGGAGGCAGGGTGACTTCCGGCAGGGGGTGTCCTAGATGGAATGCGAGGCCGAGGGCTCTCTCAGGGCAGCTCAGACTAGGGCAAGGCGTAAGACCTCAAAGGCATGGGAGACGTGCCAGAAGTCTGTTGGTGAAAGTGTGGGTTTGGTGGGGGAAACGAGTCTGCTCCAGGAGAGAGTGCAGGGCGTTTCCCTACACTCGGCGTATAGAGAGCGGCTCCAAAGGGGCTCCGGGCCTGGATGTTGCTCGGCAGACCCAGGGGTGCCTGGGAGTGCTCCGTGTTCCAGCCTGGAACAGGGTGCCCCCGCGAGCCTCCCAGGTGTCCAGGAAACTCTACTGCCGTTAAGGACACGCAGAGCAGAGGCTACGGCCTCATGGAAACTGCCGCGCGGCTCCGCTTCTGCACCTCACGTCAGGGCCTTCCCTCCAGGCCTGTGCTCAATCTGGCTGTCCCGTTAGCGACGCAGCATTGCGAGATGCTGACGTTCTCCTCGAGCAGAGTGCCTGCAGGTACGAGGCCCGCGAAGCAGGCAAAGCAGAGTGTTTTCTCACGGCAGCTCTCACAAGGGCGACGACAGATATTTCCTGGGAGCTTCGGACGCACCAGAAATCTGGTCCTCAGGCTGTTGGAGGGCTCTGGAAATGTAGCTCTCCTCAAGGAACGTGCAGAGTGTTGCCCATCACCCGGCACGCACACAGGGCCTCCGAGGGGCAGAGCCATGGGCCTCGATGTTGCTCGGCCGGACCACGGCGTGGTGGTGGGGGGGGGGTGCCTGGAGGTCCTCAGTGACCCCGAAGGGAAATGGATGCACACCCGAGGGGCCTAGGAGTCCTCCAATGGGAAATTCCGTTAAAATGAACCCGAAGAGTGACTAAGAACTCACGGAACCTGCTGCATGCCGCCCTTCCCGCCCGGCTACGCAGGGCCTAAACTGGAGGGAAATTCTCACGTTGAGTTTCCCTTTCGTTCTGGAGCTCGTCAGGCTAACCACCACCGCGGCTATGGAAGCACCGGGTTGAAACGGAGCAAACTCATTTTCTTCCCAGAAGCATTTCGACCGGGTTTCCAGGCCTGTCAACAGCAGGGGACGTCAGGCAGCTTCACGGCAGCATGAGTGCAGCCTTCCAAGTGGGAAAGCAAGGATAGTTCCAGCAGGCTCCCGTTTCCACGCGCACACTCAGCTTACCTCCCTGTGGTTTCTAACCAGTCCAAAGAGACACAGGTCACCCGGCGTTTGCTTCCCTGAACCAACTCCCCGAAGTAGGGTGTTCTGCGTCAAGTGAACTGCCTCAACCAAGGAATGCCCTGCCTAGTTACGCCTCTGGGGCCTGTGGCTATTCCAAAGCCTGCGGGGCCACAGGAAGCACGGGGCTTAAATCGCAGTAAGAACGCAAGCCGACTCTCTCTTGGAGGCAGGGTGACTTCCGGCAGGGGGTGTCCTAGATGGAATGCGAGGCCGAGGGCTCTCTCAGGGCAGCTCAGACTAGGGCAAGGCGTAAGACCTCAAAGGCATGGGAGACGTGCCAGAAGTCTGTTGGTGAAAGTGTGGGTTTGGTGGGGGAAACGAGTCTGCTCCAGGAGAGAGTGCAGGGCGTTTCCCTACACTCGGCGTATAGAGAGCGGCTCCAAAGGGGCTCCGGGCCTGGATGTTGCTCGGCAGACCCAGGGGTGCCTGGGAGTGCTCCGTGTTCCAGCCTGGAACAGGGTGCCCCCGCGAGCCTCCCAGGTGTCCAGGAAACTCTACTGCCGTTAAGGACACGCAGAGCAGAGGCTACGGCCTCATGGAAACTGCCGCGCGGCTCCGCTTCTGCACCTCACGTCAGGGCCTTCCCTCCAGGCCTGTGCTCAATCTGGCTGTCCCGTTAGCGACGCAGCATTGCGAGATGCTGACGTTCTCCTCGAGCAGAGTGCCTGCAGGTACGAGGCCCGCGAAGCAGGCAAAGCAGAGTGTTTTCTCACGGCAGCTCTCACAAGGGCGACGACAGATATTTCCTGGGAGCTTCGGACGCACCAGAAATCTGGTCCTCAGGCTGTTGGAGGGCTCTGGAAATGTAGCTCTCCTCAAGGAACGTGCAGAGTGTTGCCCATCACCCGGCACGCACACAGGGCCTCCGAGGGGCAGAGCCATGGGCCTCGATGTTGCTCGGCCGGACCACGGCGTGGTGGTGGTGGGGGGGGGTGCCTGGAGGTCCTCAGTGACCCCGAAGGGAAATGGATGCACACCCGAGGGGCCTAGGAGTCCTCCAATGGGAAATTCCGTTAAAATGAACCCGAAGAGTGACTAAGAACTCACGGAACCTGCTGCATGCCGCCCTTCCCGCCCGGCTACGCAGGGCCTAAACTGGAGGGAAATTCTCACGTTGAGTTTCCCTTTCGTTCTGGAGCTCGTCAGGCTAACCACCACCGCGGCTATGGAAGCACCGGGTTGAAACGGAGCAAACTCATTTTCTTCCCAGAAGCATTTCGACCGGGTTTCCAGGCCTGTCAACAGCAGGGGACGTCAGGCAGCTTCACGGCAGCATGAGTGCAGCCTTCCAAGTGGGAAAGCAAGGATAGTTCCAGCAGGCTCCCGTTTCCACGCGCACACTCAGCTTACCTCCCTGTGGTTTCTAACCAGTCCAAAGAGACACAGGTCACCCGGCGTTTGCTTCCCTGAACCAACTCCCCGAAGTAGGGTGTTCTGCGTCAAGTGAACTGCCTCAACCAAGGAATGCCCTGCCTAGTTACGCCTCTGGGGCCTGTGGCTATTCCAAAGCCTGCGGGGCCACAGGAAGCACGGGGCTTAAATCGCAGTAAGAACGCAAGCCGACTCTCTCTTGGAGGCAGGGTGACTTCCGGCAGGGGGTGTCCTAGATGGAATGCGAGGCCGAGGGCTCTCTCAGGGCAGCTCAGACTAGGGCAAGGCGTAAGACCTCAAAGGCATGGGAGACGTGCCAGAAGTCTGTTGGTGAAAGTGTGGGTTTGGTGGGGGAAACGAGTCTGCTCCAGGAGAGAGTGCAGGGCGTTTCCCTACACTCGGCGTATAGAGAGCGGCTCCAAAGGGGCTCCGGGCCTGGATGTTGCTCGGCAGACCCAGGGGTGCCTGGGAGTGCTCCGTGTTCCAGCCTGGAACAGGGTGCCCCCGCGAGCCTCCCAGGTGTCCAGGAAACTCTACTGCCGTTAAGGACACGCAGAGCAGAGGCTACGGCCTCATGGAAACTGCCGCGCGGCTCCGCTTCTGCACCTCACGTCAGGGCCTTCCCTCCAGGCCTGTGCTCAATCTGGCTGTCCCGTTAGCGACGCAGCATTGCGAGATGCTGACGTTCTCCTCGAGCAGAGTGCCTGCAGGTACGAGGCCCGCGAAGCAGGCAAAGCAGAGTGTTTTCTCACGGCAGCTCTCACAAGGGCGACGACAGATATTTCCTGGGAGCTTCGGACGCACCAGAAATCTGGTCCTGAGGCTGTTGGAGGGCTCTGGAAATGTAGCTCTCCTCAAGGAACGTGCAGAGTGTTGCCCATCACCCGGCACGCACACAGGGCCTCCGAGGGGCAGAGCCATGGGCCTCGATGTTGCTCGGCCGGACCACGGCGTGGTGGTGGGGGGGGGGGTGCCTGGAGGTCCTCAGTGACCCCGAAGGGAAATGGATGCACACCCGAGGGGCCTAGGAGTCCTCCAATGGGAAATTCCGTTAAAATGAACCCGAAGAGTGACTAAGAACTCACGGAACCTGCTGCATGCCGCCCTTCCCGCCCGGCTACGCAGGGCCTAAACTGGAGGGAAATTCTCACGTTGAGTTTCCCTTTCGTTCTGGAGCTCGTCAGGCTAACCACCACCGCGGCTATGGAAGCACCGGGTTGAAACGGAGCAAACTCATTTTCTTCCCAGAAGCATTTCGACCGGGTTTCCAGGCCTGTCAACAGCAGGGGACGTCAGGCAGCTTCACGGCAGCATGAGTGCAGCCTTCCAAGTGGGAAAGCAAGGATAGTTCCAGCAGGCTCCCGTTTCCACGCGCACACTCAGCTTACCTCCCTGTGGTTTCTAACCAGTCCAAAGAGACACAGGTCACCCGGCGTTTGCTTCCCTGAACCAACTCCCCGAAGTAGGGTGTTCTGCGTCAAGTGAACTGCCTCAACCAAGGAATGCCCTGCCTAGTTACGCCTCTGGGGCCTGTGGCTATTCCAAAGCCTGCGGGGCCACAGGAAGCACGGGGCTTAAATCGCAGTAAGAACGCAAGCCGACTCTCTCTTGGAGGCAGGGTGACTTCCGGCAGGGGGTGTCCTAGATGGAATGCGAGGCCGAGGGCTCTCTCAGGGCAGCTCAGACTAGGGCAAGGCGTAAGACCTCAAAGGCATGGGAGACGTGCCAGAAGTCTGTTGGTGAAAGTGTGGGTTTGGTGGGGGAAACGAGTCTGCTCCAGGAGAGAGTGCAGGGCGTTTCCCTACACTCGGCGTATAGAGAGCGGCTCCAAAGGGGCTCCGGGCCTGGATGTTGCTCGGCAGACCCAGGGGTGCCTGGGAGTGCTCCGTGTTCCAGCCTGGAACAGGGTGCCCCCGCGAGCCTCCCAGGTGTCCAGGAAACTCTACTGCCGTTAAGGACACGCAGAGCAGAGGCTACGGCCTCATGGAAACTGCCGCGCGGCTCCGCTTCTGCACCTCACGTCAGGGCCTTCCCTCCAGGCCTGTGCTCAATCTGGCTGTCCCGTTAGCGACGCAGCATTGCGAGATGCTGACGTTCTCCTCGAGCAGAGTGCCTGCAGGTACGAGGCCCGCGAAGCAGGCAAAGCAGAGTGTTTTCTCACGGCAGCTCTCACAAGGGCGACGACAGATATTTCCTGGGAGCTTCGGACGCACCAGAAATCTGGTCCTCAGGCTGTTGGAGGGCTCTGGAAATGTAGCTCTCCTCAAGGAACGTGCAGAGTGTTGCCCATCACCCGGCACGCACACAGGGCCTCCGAGGGGCAGAGCCATGGGCCTCGATGTTGCTCGGCCGGACCACGGCGTGGTGGTGGGGGGGGGGGTGCCTGGAGGTCCTCAGTGACCCCGAAGGGAAATGGATGCACACCCGAGGGGCCTAGGAGTCCTCCAATGGGAAATTCCGTTAAAATGAACCCGAAGAGTGACTAAGAACTCACGGAACCTGCTGCATGCCGCCCTTCCCGCCCAGCTACGCAGGGCCTAAACTGGAGGGAAATTCTCACGTTGAGTTTCCCTTTCGTTCTGGAGCTCGTCAGGCTAACCACCACCGCGGCTATGGAAGCACCGGGTTGAAACGGAGCAAACTCATTTTCTTCCCAGAAGCATTTCGACCGGGTTTCCAGGCCTGTCAACAGCAGGGGACGTCAGGCAGCTTCACGGCAGCATGAGTGCAGCCTTCCAAGTGGGAAAGCAAGGATAGTTCCAGCAGGCTCCCGTTTCCACGCGCACACTCAGCTTACCTCCCTGTGGTTTCTAACCAGTCCAAAGAGACACAGGTCACCCGGCGTTTGCTTCCCTGAACCAACTCCCCGAAGTAGGGTGTTCTGCGTCAAGTGAACTGCCTCAACCAAGGAATGCCCTGCCTAGTTACGCCTCTGGGGCCTGTGGCTATTCCAAAGCCTGCGGGGCCACAGGAAGCACGGGGCTTAAATCGCAGTAAGAACGCAAGCCGACTCTCTCTTGGAGGCAGGGTGACTTCCGGCAGGGGGTGTCCTAGATGGAATGCGAGGCCGAGGGCTCTCTCAGGGCAGCTCAGACTAGGGCAAGGCGTAAGACCTCAAAGGCATGGGAGACGTGCCAGAAGTCTGTTGGTGAAAGTGTGGGTTTGGTGGGGGAAACGAGTCTGCTCCAGGAGAGAGTGCAGGGCGTTTCCCTACACTCGGCGTATAGAGAGCGGCTCCAAAGGGGCTCCGGGCCTGGATGTTGCTCGGCAGACCCAGGGGTGCCTGGGAGTGCTCCGTGTTCCAGCCTGGAACAGGGTGCCCCCGCGAGCCTCCCAGGTGTCCAGGAAACTCTACTGCCGTTAAGGACACGCAGAGCAGAGGCTACGGCCTCATGGAAACTGCCGCGCGGCTCCGCTTCTGCACCTCACGTCAGGGCCTTCCCTCCAGGCCTGTGCTCAATCTGGCTGTCCCGTTAGCGACGCAGCATTGCGAGATGCTGACGTTCTCCTCGAGCAGAGTGCCTGCAGGTACGAGGCCCGCGAAGCAGGCAAAGCAGAGTGTTTTCTCACGGCAGCTCTCACAAGGGCGACGACAGATATTTCCTGGGAGCTTCGGACGCACCAGAAATCTGGTCCTCAGGCTGTTGGAGGGCTCTGGAAATGTAGCTCTCCTCAAGGAACGTGCAGAGTGTTGCCCATCACCCGGCACGCACACAGGGCCTCCGAGGGGCAGAGCCATGGGCCTCGATGTTGCTCGGCCGGACCACGGCGTGGTGGTGGGGGGGGGGTGCCTGGAGGTCCTCAGTGACCCCGAAGGGAAATGGATGCACACCCGAGGGGCCTAGGAGTCCTCCAATGGGAAATTCCGTTAAAATGAACCCGAAGAGTGACTAAGAACTCACGGAACCTGCTGCATGCCGCCCTTCCCGCCCGGCTACGCAGGGCCTAAACTGGAGGGAAATTCTCACGTTGAGTTTCCCTTTCGTTCTGGAGCTCGTCAGGCTAACCACCACCGCGGCTATGGAAGCACCGGGTTGAAACGGAGCAAACTCATTTTCTTCCCAGAAGCATTTCGACCGGGTTTCCAGGCCTGTCAACAGCAGGGGACGTCAGGCAGCTTCACGGCAGCATGAGTGCAGCCTTCCAAGTGGGAAAGCAAGGATAGTTCCAGCAGGCTCCCGTTTCCACGCGCACACTCAGCTTACCTCCCTGTGGTTTCTAACCAGTCCAAAGAGACACAGGTCACCCGGCGTTTGCTTCCCTGAACCAACTCCCCGAAGTAGGGTGTTCTGCGTCAAGTGAACTGCCTCAACCAAGGAATGCCCTGCCTAGTTACGCCTCTGGGGCCTGTGGCTATTCCAAAGCCTGCGGGGCCACAGGAAGCACGGGGCTTAAATCGCAGTAAGAACGCAAGCCGACTCTCTCTTGGAGGCAGGGTGACTTCCGGCAGGGGGTGTCCTAGATGGAATGCGAGGCCGAGGGCTCTCTCAGGGCAGCTCAGACTAGGGCAAGGCGTAAGACCTCAAAGGCATGGGAGACGTGCCAGAAGTCTGTTGGTGAAAGTGTGGGTTTGGTGGGGGAAACGAGTCTGCTCCAGGAGAGAGTGCAGGGCGTTTCCCTACACTCGGCGTATAGAGAGCGGCTCCAAAGGGGCTCCGGGCCTGGATGTTGCTCGGCAGACCCAGGGGTGCCTGGGAGTGCTCCGTGTTCCAGCCTGGAACAGGGTGCCCCCGCGAGCCTCCCAGGTGTCCAGGAAACTCTACTGCCGTTAAGGACACGCAGAGCAGAGGCTACGGCCTCATGGAAACTGCCGCGCGGCTCCGCTTCTGCACCTCACGTCAGGGCCTTCCCTCCAGGCCTGTGCTCAATCTGGCTGTCCCGTTAGCGACGCAGCATTGCGAGATGCTGACGTTCTCCTCGAGCAGAGTGCCTGCAGGTACGAGGCCCGCGAAGCAGGCAAAGCAGAGTGTTTTCTCACGGCAGCTCTCACAAGGGCGACGACAGATATTTCCTGGGAGCTTCGGACGCACCAGAAATCTGGTCCTGAGGCTGTTGGAGGGCTCTGGAAATGTAGCTCTCCTCAAGGAACGTGCAGAGTGTTGCCCATCACCCGGCACGCACACAGGGCCTCCGAGGGGCAGAGCCATGGGCCTCGATGTTGCTCGGCCGGACCACGGCGTGGTGGTGGGGGGGGGGGGTGCCTGGAGGTCCTCAGTGACCCCGAAGGGAAATGGATGCACACCCGAGGGGCCTAGGAGTCCTCCAATGGGAAATTCCGTTAAAATGAACCCGAAGAGTGACTAAGAACTCACGGAACCTGCTGCATGCCGCCCTTCCCGCCCGGCTACGCAGGGCCTAAACTGGAGGGAAATTCTCACGTTGAGTTTCCCTTTCGTTCTGGAGCTCGTCAGGCTAACCACCACCGCGGCTATGGAAGCACCGGGTTGAAACGGAGCAAACTCATTTTCTTCCCAGAAGCATTTCGACCGGGTTTCCAGGCCTGTCAACAGCAGGGGACGTCAGGCAGCTTCACGGCAGCATGAGTGCAGCCTTCCAAGTGGGAAAGCAAGGATAGTTCCAGCAGGCTCCCGTTTCCACGCGCACACTCAGCTTACCTCCCTGTGGTTTCTAACCAGTCCAAAGAGACACAGGTCACCCGGCGTTTGCTTCCCTGAACCAACTCCCCGAAGTAGGGTGTTCTGCGTCAAGTGAACTGCCTCAACCAAGGAATGCCCTGCCTAGTTACGCCTCTGGGGCCTGTGGCTATTCCAAAGCCTGCGGGGCCACAGGAAGCACGGGGCTTAAATCGCAGTAAGAACGCAAGCCGACTCTCTCTTGGAGGCAGGGTGACTTCCGGCAGGGGGTGTCCTAGATGGAATGCGAGGCCGAGGGCTCTCTCAGGGCAGCTCAGACTAGGGCAAGGCGTAAGACCTCAAAGGCATGGGAGACGTGCCAGAAGTCTGTTGGTGAAAGTGTGGGTTTGGTGGGGGAAACGAGTCTGCTCCAGGAGAGAGTGCAGGGCGTTTCCCTACACTCGGCGTATAGAGAGCGGCTCCAAAGGGGCTCCGGGCCTGGATGTTGCTCGGCAGACCCAGGGGTGCCTGGGAGTGCTCCGTGTTCCAGCCTGGAACAGGGTGCCCCCGCGAGCCTCCCAGGTGTCCAGGAAACTCTACTGCCGTTAAGGACACGCAGAGCAGAGGCTACGGCCTCATGGAAACTGCCGCGCGGCTCCGCTTCTGCACCTCACGTCAGGGCCTTCCCTCCAGGCCTGTGCTCAATCTGGCTGTCCCGTTAGCGACGCAGCATTGCGAGATGCTGACGTTCTCCTCGAGCAGAGTGCCTGCAGGTACGAGGCCCGCGAAGCAGGCAAAGCAGAGTGTTTTCTCACGGCAGCTCTCACAAGGGCGACGACAGATATTTCCTGGGAGCTTCGGACGCACCAGAAATCTGGTCCTCAGGCTGTTGGAGGGCTCTGGAAATGTAGCTCTCCTCAAGGAACGTGCAGAGTGTTGCCCATCACCCGGCACGCACACAGGGCCTCCGAGGGGCAGAGCCATGGGCCTCGATGTTGCTCGGCCGGACCACGGCGTGGTGGTGGGGGGGGGTGCCTGGAGGTCCTCAGTGACCCCGAAGGGAAATGGATGCACACCCGAGGGGCCTAGGAGTCCTCCAATGGGAAATTCCGTTAAAATGAACCCGAAGAGTGACTAAGAACTCACGGAACCTGCTGCATGCCGCCCTTCCCGCCCGGCTACGCAGGGCCTAAACTGGAGGGAAATTCTCACGTTGAGTTTCCCTTTCGTTCTGGAGCTCGTCAGGCTAACCACCACCGCGGCTATGGAAGCACCGGGTTGAAACGGAGCAAACTCATTTTCTTCCCAGAAGCATTTCGACCGGGTTTCCAGGCCTGTCAACAGCAGGGGACGTCAGGCAGCTTCACGGCAGCATGAGTGCAGCCTTCCAAGTGGGAAAGCAAGGATAGTTCCAGCAGGCTCCCGTTTCCACGCGCACACTCAGCTTACCTCCCTGTGGTTTCTAACCAGTCCAAAGAGACACAGGTCACCCGGCGTTTGCTTCCCTGAACCAACTCCCCGAAGTAGGGTGTTCTGCGTCAAGTGAACTGCCTCAACCAAGGAATGCCCTGCCTAGTTACGCCTCTGGGGCCTGTGGCTATTCCAAAGCCTGCGGGGCCACAGGAAGCACGGGGCTTAAATCGCAGTAAGAACGCAAGCCGACTCTCTCTTGGAGGCAGGGTGACTTCCGGCAGGGGGTGTCCTAGATGGAATGCGAGGCTGAGGGCTCTCTCAGGGCAGCTCAGACTAGGGCAAGGCGTAAGACCTCAAAGGCATGGGAGACGTGCCAGAAGTCTGTTGGTGAAAGTGTGGGTTTGGTGGGGGAAACGAGTCTGCTCCAGGAGAGAGTGCAGGGCGTTTCCCTACACTCGGCGTATAGAGAGCGGCTCCAAAGGGGCTCCGGGCCTGGATGTTGCTCGGCAGACCCAGGGGTGCCTGGGAGTGCTCCGTGTTCCAGCCTGGAACAGGGTGCCCCCGCGAGCCTCCCAGGTGTCCAGGAAACTCTACTGCCGTTAAGGACACGCAGAGCAGAGGCTACGGCCTCATGGAAACTGCCGCGCGGCTCCGCTTCTGCACCTCACGTCAGGGCCTTCCCTCCAGGCCTGTGCTCAATCTGGCTGTCCCGTTAGCGACGCAGCATTGCGAGATGCTGACGTTCTCCTCGAGCAGAGTGCCTGCAGGTACGAGGCCCGCGAAGCAGGCAAAGCAGAGTGTTTTCTCACGGCAGCTCTCACAAGGGCGACGACAGATATTTCCTGGGAGCTTCGGACGCACCAGAAATCTGGTCCTCAGGCTGTTGGAGGGCTCTGGAAATGTAGCTCTCCTCAAGGAACGTGCAGAGTGTTGCCCATCACCCGGCACGCACACAGGGCCTCCGAGGGGCAGAGCCATGGGCCTCGATGTTGCTCGGCCGGACCACGGCGTGGTGGTGGGGGGGGGGGTGCCTGGAGGTCCTCAGTGACCCCGAAGGGAAATGGATGCACACCCGAGGGGCCTAGGAGTCCTCCAATGGGAAATTCCGTTAAAATGAACCCGAAGAGTGACTAAGAACTCACGGAACCTGCTGCATGCCGCCCTTCCCGCCCGGCTACGCAGGGCCTAAACTGGAGGGAAATTCTCACGTTGAGTTTCCCTTTCGTTCTGGAGCTCGTCAGGCTAACCACCACCGCGGCTATGGAAGCACCGGGTTGAAACGGAGCAAACTCATTTTCTTCCCAGAAGCATTTCGACCGGGTTTCCAGGCCTGTCAACAGCAGGGGACGTCAGGCAGCTTCACGGCAGCATGAGTGCAGCCTTCCAAGTGGGAAAGCAAGGATAGTTCCAGCAGGCTCCCGTTTCCACGCGCACACTCAGCTTACCTCCCTGTGGTTTCTAACCAGTCCAAAGAGACACAGGTCACCCGGCGTTTGCTTCCCTGAACCAACTCCCCGAAGTAGGGTGTTCTGCGTCAAGTGAACTGCCTCAACCAAGGAATGCCCTGCCTAGTTACGCCTCTGGGGCCTGTGGCTATTCCAAAGCCTGCGGGGCCACAGGAAGCACGGGGCTTAAATCGCAGTAAGAACGCAAGCCGACTCTCTCTTGGAGGCAGGGTGACTTCCGGCAGGGGGTGTCCTAGATGGAATGCGAGGCCGAGGGCTCTCTCAGGGCAGCTCAGACTAGGGCAAGGCGTAAGACCTCAAAGGCATGGGAGACGTGCCAGAAGTCTGTTGGTGAAAGTGTGGGTTTGGTGGGGGAAACGAGTCTGCTCCAGGAGAGAGTGCAGGGCGTTTCCCTACACTCGGCGTATAGAGAGCGGCTCCAAAGGGGCTCCGGGCCTGGATGTTGCTCGGCAGACCCAGGGGTGCCTGGGAGTGCTCCGTGTTCCAGCCTGGAACAGGGTGCCCCCGCGAGCCTCCCAGGTGTCCAGGAAACTCTACTGCCGTTAAGGACACGCAGAGCAGAGGCTACGGCCTCATGGAAACTGCCGCGCGGCTCCGCTTCTGCACCTCACGTCAGGGCCTTCCCTCCAGGCCTGTGCTCAATCTGGCTGTCCCGTTAGCGACGCAGCATTGCGAGATGCTGACGTTCTCCTCGAGCAGAGTGCCTGCAGGTACGAGGCCCGCGAAGCAGGCAAAGCAGAGTGTTTTCTCACGGCAGCTCTCACAAGGGCGACGACAGATATTTCCTGGGAGCTTCGGACGCACCAGAAATCTGGTCCTCAGGCTGTTGGAGGGCTCTGGAAATGTAGCTCTCCTCAAGGAACGTGCAGAGTGTTGCCCATCACCCGGCACGCACACAGGGCCTCCGAGGGGCAGAGCCATGGGCCTCGATGTTGCTCGGCCGGACCACGGCGTGGTGGTGGGGGGGGGGGTGCCTGGAGGTCCTCAGTGACCCCGAAGGGAAATGGATGCACACCCGAGGGGCCTAGGAGTCCTCCAATGGGAAATTCCGTTAAAATGAACCCGAAGAGTGACTAAGAACTCACGGAACCTGCTGCATGCCGCCCTTCCCGCCCGGCTACGCAGGGCCTAAACTGGAGGGAAATTCTCACGTTGAGTTTCCCTTTCGTTCTGGAGCTCGTCAGGCTAACCACCACCGCGGCTATGGAAGCACCGGGTTGAAACGGAGCAAACTCATTTTCTTCCCAGAAGCATTTCGACCGGGTTTCCAGGCCTGTCAACAGCAGGGGACGTCAGGCAGCTTCACGGCAGCATGAGTGCAGCCTTCCAAGTGGGAAAGCAAGGATAGTTCCAGCAGGCTCCCGTTTCCACGCGCACACTCAGCTTACCTCCCTGTGGTTTCTAACCAGTCCAAAGAGACACAGGTCACCCGGCGTTTGCTTCCCTGAACCAACTCCCCGAAGTAGGGTGTTCTGCGTCAAGTGAACTGCCTCAACCAAGGAATGCCCTGCCTAGTTACGCCTCTGGGGCCTGTGGCTATTCCAAAGCCTGCGGGGCCACAGGAAGCACGGGGCTTAAATCGCAGTAAGAACGCAAGCCGACTCTCTCTTGGAGGCAGGGTGACTTCCGGCAGGGGGTGTCCTAGATGGAATGCGAGGCCGAGGGCTCTCTCAGGGCAGCTCAGACTAGGGCAAGGCGTAAGACCTCAAAGGCATGGGAGACGTGCCAGAAGTCTGTTGGTGAAAGTGTGGGTTTGGTGGGGGAAACGAGTCTGCTCCAGGAGAGAGTGCAGGGCGTTTCCCTACACTCGGCGTATAGAGAGCGGCTCCAAAGGGGCTCCGGGCCTGGATGTTGCTCGGCAGACCCAGGGGTGCCTGGGAGTGCTCCGTGTTCCAGCCTGGAACAGGGTGTCCCCGCGAGCCTCCCAGGTGTCCAGGAAACTCTACTGCCGTTAAGGACACGCAGAGCAGAGGCTACGGCCTCATGGAAACTGCCGCGCGGCTCCGCTTCTGCACCTCACGTCAGGGCCTTCCCTCCAGGCCTGTGCTCAATCTGGCTGTCCCGTTAGCGACGCAGCATTGCGAGATGCTGACGTTCTCCTCGAGCAGAGTGCCTGCAGGTACGAGGCCCGCGAAGCAGGCAAAGCAGAGTGTTTTCTCACGGCAGCTCTCACAAGGGCGACGACAGATATTTCCTGGGAGCTTCGGACGCACCAGAAATCTGGTCCTCAGGCTGTTGGAGGGCTCTGGAAATGTAGCTCTCCTCAAGGAACGTGCAGAGTGTTGCCCATCACCCGGCACGCACACAGGGCCTCCGAGGGGCAGAGCCATGGGCCTCGATGTTGCTCGGCCGGACCACGGCGTGGTGGTGGGGGGGGGGGTGCCTGGAGGTCCTCAGTGACCCCGAAGGGAAATGGATGCACACCCGAGGGGCCTAGGAGTCCTCCAATGGGAAATTCCGTTAAAATGAACCCGAAGAGTGACTAAGAACTCACGGAACCTGCTGCATGCCGCCCTTCCCGCCCGGCTACGCAGGGCCTAAACTGGAGGGAAATTCTCACGTTGAGTTTCCCTTTCGTTCTGGAGCTCGTCAGGCTAACCACCACCGCGGCTATGGAAGCACCGGGTTGAAACGGAGCAAACTCATTTTCTTCCCAGAAGCATTTCGACCGGGTTTCCAGGCCTGTCAACAGCAGGGGACGTCAGGCAGCTTCACGGCAGCATGAGTGCAGCCTTCCAAGTGGGAAAGCAAGGATAGTTCCAGCAGGCTCCCGTTTCCACGCGCACACTCAGCTTACCTCCCTGTGGTTTCTAACCAGTCCAAAGAGACACAGGTCACCCGGCGTTTGCTTCCCTGAACCAACTCCCCGAAGTAGGGTGTTCTGCGTCAAGTGAACTGCCTCAACCAAGGAATGCCCTGCCTAGTTACGCCTCTGGGGCCTGTGGCTATTCCAAAGCCTGCGGGGCCACAGGAAGCACGGGGCTTAAATCGCAGTAAGAACGCAAGCCGACTCTCTCTTGGAGGCAGGGTGACTTCCGGCAGGGGGTGTCCTAGATGGAATGCGAGGCCGAGGGCTCTCTCAGGGCAGCTCAGACTAGGGCAAGGCGTAAGACCTCAAAGGCATGGGAGACGTGCCAGAAGTCTGTTGGTGAAAGTGTGGGTTTGGTGGGGGAAACGAGTCTGCTCCAGGAGAGAGTGCAGGGCGTTTCCCTACACTCGGCGTATAGAGAGCGGCTCCAAAGGGGCTCCGGGCCTGGATGTTGCTCGGCAGACCCAGGGGTGCCTGGGAGTGCTCCGTGTTCCAGCCTGGAACAGGGTGCCCCCGCGAGCCTCCCAGGTGTCCAGGAAACTCTACTGCCGTTAAGGACACGCAGAGCAGAGGCTACGGCCTCATGGAAACTGCCGCGCGGCTCCGCTTCTGCACCTCACGTCAGGGCCTTCCCTCCAGGCCTGTGCTCAATCTGGCTGTCCCGTTAGCGACGCAGCATTGCGAGATGCTGACGTTCTCCTCGAGCAGAGTGCCTGCAGGTACGAGGCCCGCGAAGCAGGCAAAGCAGAGTGTTTTCTCACGGCAGCTCTCACAAGGGCGACGACAGATATTTCCTGGGAGCTTCGGACGCACCAGAAATCTGGTCCTCAGGCTGTTGGAGGGCTCTGGAAATGTAGCTCTCCTCAAGGAACGTGCAGAGTGTTGCCCATCACCCGGCACGCACACAGGGCCTCCGAGGGGCAGAGCCATGGGCCTCGATGTTGCTCGGCCGGACCACGGCGTGGTGGTGGTGGGGGGGGTGCCTGGAGGTCCTCAGTGACCCCGAAGGGAAATGGATGCACACCCGAGGGGCCTAGGAGTCCTCCAATGGGAAATTCCGTTAAAATGAACCCGAAGAGTGACTAAGAACTCACGGAACCTGCTGCATGCCGCCCTTCCCGCCCAGCTACGCAGGGCCTAAACTGGAGGGAAATTCTCACGTTGAGTTTCCCTTTCGTTCTGGAGCTCGTCAGGCTAACCACCACCGCGGCTATGGAAGCACCGGGTTGAAACGGAGCAAACTCATTTTCTTCCCAGAAGCATTTCGACCGGGTTTCCAGGCCTGTCAACAGCAGGGGACGTCAGGCAGCTTCACGGCAGCATGAGTGCAGCCTTCCAAGTGGGAAAGCAAGGATAGTTCCAGCAGGCTCCCGTTTCCACGCGCACACTCAGCTTACCTCCCTGTGGTTTCTAACCAGTCCAAAGAGACACAGGTCACCCGGCGTTTGCTTCCCTGAACCAACTCCCCGAAGTAGGGTGTTCTGCGTCAAGTGAACTGCCTCAACCAAGGAATGCCCTGCCTAGTTACGCCTCTGGGGCCTGTGGCTATTCCAAAGCCTGCGGGGCCACAGGAAGCACGGGGCTTAAATCGCAGTAAGAACGCAAGCCGACTCTCTCTTGGAGGCAGGGTGACTTCCGGCAGGGGGTGTCCTAGATGGAATGCGAGGCCGAGGGCTCTCTCAGGGCAGCTCAGACTAGGGCAAGGCGTAAGACCTCAAAGGCATGGGAGACGTGCCAGAAGTCTGTTGGTGAAAGTGTGGGTTTGGTGGGGGAAACGAGTCTGCTCCAGGAGAGAGTGCAGGGCGTTTCCCTACACTCGGCGTATAGAGAGCGGCTCCAAAGGGGCTCCGGGCCTGGATGTTGCTCGGCAGACCCAGGGGTGCCTGGGAGTGCTCCGTGTTCCAGCCTGGAACAGGGTGCCCCCGCGAGCCTCCCAGGTGTCCAGGAAACTCTACTGCCGTTAAGGACACGCAGAGCAGAGGCTACGGCCTCATGGAAACTGCCGCGCGGCTCCGCTTCTGCACCTCACGTCAGGGCCTTCCCTCCAGGCCTGTGCTCAATCTGGCTGTCCCGTTAGCGACGCAGCATTGCGAGATGCTGACGTTCTCCTCGAGCAGAGTGCCTGCAGGTACGAGGCCCGCGAAGCAGGCAAAGCAGAGTGTTTTCTCACGGCAGCTCTCACAAGGGCGACGACAGATATTTCCTGGGAGCTTCGGACGCACCAGAAATCTGGTCCTCAGGCTGTTGGAGGGCTCTGGAAATGTAGCTCTCCTCAAGGAACGTGCAGAGTGTTGCCCATCACCCGGCACGCACACAGGGCCTCCGAGGGGCAGAGCCATGGGCCTCGATGTTGCTCGGCCGGACCACGGCGTGGTGGTGGTGGGGGGGGGTGCCTGGAGGTCCTCAGTGACCCCGAAGGGAAATGGATGCACACCCGAGGGGCCTAGGAGTCCTCCAATGGGAAATTCCGTTAAAATGAACCCGAAGAGTGACTAAGAACTCACGGAACCTGCTGCATGCCGCCCTTCCCGCCCGGCTACGCAGGGCCTAAACTGGAGGGAAATTCTCACGTTGAGTTTCCCTTTCGTTCTGGAGCTCGTCAGGCTAACCACCACCGCGGCTATGGAAGCACCGGGTTGAAACGGAGCAAACTCATTTTCTTCCCAGAAGCATTTCGACCGGGTTTCCAGGCCTGTCAACAGCAGGGGACGTCAGGCAGCTTCACGGCAGCATGAGTGCAGCCTTCCAAGTGGGAAAGCAAGGATAGTTCCAGCAGGCTCCCGTTTCCACGCGCACACTCAGCTTACCTCCCTGTGGTTTCTAACCAGTCCAAAGAGACACAGGTCACCCGGCGTTTGCTTCCCTGAACCAACTCCCCGAAGTAGGGTGTTCTGCGTCAAGTGAACTGCCTCAACCAAGGAATGCCCTGCCTAGTTACGCCTCTGGGGCCTGTGGCTATTCCAAAGCCTGCGGGGCCACAGGAAGCACGGGGCTTAAATCGCAGTAAGAACGCAAGCCGACTCTCTCTTGGAGGCAGGGTGACTTCCGGCAGGGGGTGTCCTAGATGGAATGCGAGGCCGAGGGCTCTCTCAGGGCAGCTCAGACTAGGGCAAGGCGTAAGACCTCAAAGGCATGGGAGACGTGCCAGAAGTCTGTTGGTGAAAGTGTGGGTTTGGTGGGGGAAACGAGTCTGCTCCAGGAGAGAGTGCAGGGCGTTTCCCTACACTCGGCGTATAGAGAGCGGCTCCAAAGGGGCTCCGGGCCTGGATGTTGCTCGGCAGACCCAGGGGTGCCTGGGAGTGCTCCGTGTTCCAGCCTGGAACAGGGTGCCCCCGCGAGCCTCCCAGGTGTCCAGGAAACTCTACTGCCGTTAAGGACACGCAGAGCAGAGGCTACGGCCTCATGGAAACTGCCGCGCGGCTCCGCTTCTGCACCTCACGTCAGGGCCTTCCCTCCAGGCCTGTGCTCAATCTGGCTGTCCCGTTAGCGACGCAGCATTGCGAGATGCTGACGTTCTCCTCGAGCAGAGTGCCTGCAGGTACGAGGCCCGCGAAGCAGGCAAAGCAGAGTGTTTTCTCACGGCAGCTCTCACAAGGGCGACGACAGATATTTCCTGGGAGCTTCGGACGCACCAGAAATCTGGTCCTCAGGCTGTTGGAGGGCTCTGGAAATGTAGCTCTCCTCAAGGAACGTGCAGAGTGTTGCCCATCACCCGGCACGCACACAGGGCCTCCGAGGGGCAGAGCCATGGGCCTCGATGTTGCTCGGCCGGACCACGGCGTGGTGGTGGGGGGGGGGGTGCCTGGAGGTCCTCAGTGACCCCGAAGGGAAATGGATGCACACCCGAGGGGCCTAGGAGTCCTCCAATGGGAAATTCCGTTAAAATGAACCCGAAGAGTGACTAAGAACTCACGGAACCTGCTGCATGCCGCCCTTCCCGCCCGGCTACGCAGGGCCTAAACTGGAGGGAAATTCTCACGTTGAGTTTCCCTTTCGTTCTGGAGCTCGTCAGGCTAACCACCACCGCGGCTATGGAAGCACCGGGTTGAAACGGAGCAAACTCATTTTCTTCCCAGAAGCATTTCGACCGGGTTTCCAGGCCTGTCAACAGCAGGGGACGTCAGGCAGCTTCACGGCAGCATGAGTGCAGCCTTCCAAGTGGGAAAGCAAGGATAGTTCCAGCAGGCTCCCGTTTCCACGCGCACACTCAGCTTACCTCCCTGTGGTTTCTAACCAGTCCAAAGAGACACAGGTCACCCGGCGTTTGCTTCCCTGAACCAACTCCCCGAAGTAGGGTGTTCTGCGTCAAGTGAACTGCCTCAACCAAGGAATGCCCTGCCTAGTTACGCCTCTGGGGCCTGTGGCTATTCCAAAGCCTGCGGGGCCACAGGAAGCACGGGGCTTAAATCGCAGTAAGAACGCAAGCCGACTCTCTCTTGGAGGCAGGGTGACTTCCGGCAGGGGGTGTCCTAGATGGAATGCGAGGCCGAGGGCTCTCTCAGGGCAGCTCAGACTAGGGCAAGGCGTAAGACCTCAAAGGCATGGGAGACGTGCCAGAAGTCTGTTGGTGAAAGTGTGGGTTTGGTGGGGGAAACGAGTCTGCTCCAGGAGAGAGTGCAGGGCGTTTCCCTACACTCGGCGTATAGAGAGCGGCTCCAAAGGGGCTCCGGGCCTGGATGTTGCTCGGCAGACCCAGGGGTGCCTGGGAGTGCTCCGTGTTCCAGCCTGGAACAGGGTGCCCCCGCGAGCCTCCCAGGTGTCCAGGAAACTCTACTGCCGTTAAGGACACGCAGAGCAGAGGCTACGGCCTCATGGAAACTGCCGCGCGGCTCCGCTTCTGCACCTCACGTCAGGGCCTTCCCTCCAGGCCTGTGCTCAATCTGGCTGTCCCGTTAGCGACGCAGCATTGCGAGATGCTGACGTTCTCCTCGAGCAGAGTGCCTGCAGGTACGAGGCCCGCGAAGCAGGCAAAGCAGAGTGTTTTCTCACGGCAGCTCTCACAAGGGCGACGACAGATATTTCCTGGGAGCTTCGGACGCACCAGAAATCTGGTCCTCAGGCTGTTGGAGGGCTCTGGAAATGTAGCTCTCCTCAAGGAACGTGCAGAGTGTTGCCCATCACCCGGCACGCACACAGGGCCTCCGAGGGGCAGAGCCATGGGCCTCGATGTTGCTCGGCCGGACCACGGCGTGGTGGTGGTGGGGGGGGTGCCTGGAGGTCCTCAGTGACCCCGAAGGGAAATGGATGCACACCCGAGGGGCCTAGGAGTCCTCCAATGGGAAATTCCGTTAAAATGAACCCGAAGAGTGACTAAGAACTCACGGAACCTGCTGCATGCCGCCCTTCCCGCCCAGCTACGCAGGGCCTAAACTGGAGGGAAATTCTCACGTTGAGTTTCCCTTTCGTTCTGGAGCTCGTCAGGCTAACCACCACCGCGGCTATGGAAGCACCGGGTTGAAACGGAGCAAACTCATTTTCTTCCCAGAAGCATTTCGACCGGGTTTCCAGGCCTGTCAACAGCAGGGGACGTCAGGCAGCTTCACGGCAGCATGAGTGCAGCCTTCCAAGTGGGAAAGCAAGGATAGTTCCAGCAGGCTCCCGTTTCCACGCGCACACTCAGCTTACCTCCCTGTGGTTTCTAACCAGTCCAAAGAGACACAGGTCACCCGGCGTTTGCTTCCCTGAACCAACTCCCCGAAGTAGGGTGTTCTGCGTCAAGTGAACTGCCTCAACCAAGGAATGCCCTGCCTAGTTACGCCTCTGGGGCCTGTGGCTATTCCAAAGCCTGCGGGGCCACAGGAAGCACGGGGCTTAAATCGCAGTAAGAACGCAAGCCGACTCTCTCTTGGAGGCAGGGTGACTTCCGGCAGGGGGTGTCCTAGATGGAATGCGAGGCCGAGGGCTCTCTCAGGGCAGCTCAGACTAGGGCAAGGCGTAAGACCTCAAAGGCATGGGAGACGTGCCAGAAGTCTGTTGGTGAAAGTGTGGGTTTGGTGGGGGAAACGAGTCTGCTCCAGGAGAGAGTGCAGGGCGTTTCCCTACACTCGGCGTATAGAGAGCGGCTCCAAAGGGGCTCCGGGCCTGGATGTTGCTCGGCAGACCCAGGGGTGCCTGGGAGTGCTCCGTGTTCCAGCCTGGAACAGGGTGCCCCCGCGAGCCTCCCAGGTGTCCAGGAAACTCTACTGCCGTTAAGGACACGCAGAGCAGAGGCTACGGCCTCATGGAAACTGCCGCGCGGCTCCGCTTCTGCACCTCACGTCAGGGCCTTCCCTCCAGGCCTGTGCTCAATCTGGCTGTCCCGTTAGCGACGCAGCATTGCGAGATGCTGACGTTCTCCTCGAGCAGAGTGCCTGCAGGTACGAGGCCCGCGAAGCAGGCAAAGCAGAGTGTTTTCTCACGGCAGCTCTCACAAGGGCGACGACAGATATTTCCTGGGAGCTTCGGACGCACCAGAAATCTGGTCCTGAGGCTGTTGGAGGGCTCTGGAAATGTAGCTCTCCTCAAGGAACGTGCAGAGTGTTGCCCATCACCCGGCACGCACACAGGGCCTCCGAGGGGCAGAGCCATGGGCCTCGATGTTGCTCGGCCGGACCACGGCGTGGTGGTGGGGGGGGGGGGTGCCTGGAGGTCCTCAGTGACCCCGAAGGGAAATGGATGCACACCCGAGGGGCCTAGGAGTCCTCCAATGGGAAATTCCGTTAAAATGAACCCGAAGAGTGACTAAGAACTCACGGAACCTGCTGCATGCCGCCCTTCCCGCCCGGCTACGCAGGGCCTAAACTGGAGGGAAATTCTCACGTTGAGTTTCCCTTTCGTTCTGGAGCTCGTCAGGCTAACCACCACCGCGGCTATGGAAGCACCGGGTTGAAACGGAGCAAACTCATTTTCTTCCCAGAAGCATTTCGACCGGGTTTCCAGGCCTGTCAACAGCAGGGGACGTCAGGCAGCTTCACGGCAGCATGAGTGCAGCCTTCCAAGTGGGAAAGCAAGGATAGTTCCAGCAGGCTCCCGTTTCCACGCGCACACTCAGCTTACCTCCCTGTGGTTTCTAACCAGTCCAAAGAGACACAGGTCACCCGGCGTTTGCTTCCCTGAACCAACTCCCCGAAGTAGGGTGTTCTGCGTCAAGTGAACTGCCTCAACCAAGGAATGCCCTGCCTAGTTACGCCTCTGGGGCCTGTGGCTATTCCAAAGCCTGCGGGGCCACAGGAAGCACGGGGCTTAAATCGCAGTAAGAACGCAAGCCGACTCTCTCTTGGAGGCAGGGTGACTTCCGGCAGGGGGTGTCCTAGATGGAATGCGAGGCCGAGGGCTCTCTCAGGGCAGCTCAGACTAGGGCAAGGCGTAAGACCTCAAAGGCATGGGAGACGTGCCAGAAGTCTGTTGGTGAAAGTGTGGGTTTGGTGGGGGAAACGAGTCTGCTCCAGGAGAGAGTGCAGGGCGTTTCCCTACACTCGGCGTATAGAGAGCGGCTCCAAAGGGGCTCCGGGCCTGGATGTTGCTCGGCAGACCCAGGGGTGCCTGGGAGTGCTCCGTGTTCCAGCCTGGAACAGGGTGCCCCCGCGAGCCTCCCAGGTGTCCAGGAAACTCTACTGCCGTTAAGGACACGCAGAGCAGAGGCTACGGCCTCATGGAAACTGCCGCGCGGCTCCGCTTCTGCACCTCACGTCAGGGCCTTCCCTCCAGGCCTGTGCTCAATCTGGCTGTCCCGTTAGCGACGCAGCATTGCGAGATGCTGACGTTCTCCTCGAGCAGAGTGCCTGCAGGTACGAGGCCCGCGAAGCAGGCAAAGCAGAGTGTTTTCTCACGGCAGCTCTCACAAGGGCGACGACAGATATTTCCTGGGAGCTTCGGACGCACCAGAAATCTGGTCCTCAGGCTGTTGGAGGGCTCTGGAAATGTAGCTCTCCTCAAGGAACGTGCAGAGTGTTGCCCATCACCCGGCACGCACACAGGGCCTCCGAGGGGCAGAGCCATGGGCCTCGATGTTGCTCGGCCGGACCACGGCGTGGTGGTGGGGGGGGGGTGCCTGGAGGTCCTCAGTGACCCCGAAGGGAAATGGATGCACACCCGAGGGGCCTAGGAGTCCTCCAATGGGAAATTCCGTTAAAATGAACCCGAAGAGTGACTAAGAACTCACGGAACCTGCTGCATGCCGCCCTTCCCGCCCGGCTACGCAGGGCCTAAACTGGAGGGAAATTCTCACGTTGAGTTTCCCTTTCGTTCTGGAGCTCGTCAGGCTAACCACCACCGCGGCTATGGAAGCACCAGGTTGAAACGGAGCAAACTCATTTTCTTCCCAGAAGCATTTCGACCGGGTTTCCAGGCCTGTCAACAGCAGGGGACGTCAGGCAGCTTCACGGCAGCATGAGTGCAGCCTTCCAAGTGGGAAAGCAAGGATAGTTCCAGCAGGCTCCCGTTTCCACGCGCACACTCAGCTTACCTCCCTGTGGTTTCTAACCAGTCCAAAGAGACACAGGTCACCCGGCGTTTGCTTCCCTGAACCAACTCCCCGAAGTAGGGTGTTCTGCGTCAAGTGAACTGCCTCAACCAAGGAATGCCCTGCCTAGTTACGCCTCTGGGGCCTGTGGCTATTCCAAAGCCTGCGGGGCCACAGGAAGCACGGGGCTTAAATCGCAGTAAGAACGCAAGCCGACTCTCTCTTGGAGGCAGGGTGACTTCCGGCAGGGGGTGTCCTAGATGGAATGCGAGGCCGAGGGCTCTCTCAGGGCAGCTCAGACTAGGGCAAGGCGTAAGACCTCAAAGGCATGGGAGACGTGCCAGAAGTCTGTTGGTGAAAGTGTGGGTTTGGTGGGGGAAACGAGTCTGCTCCAGGAGAGAGTGCAGGGCGTTTCCCTACACTCGGCGTATAGAGAGCGGCTCCAAAGGGGCTCCGGGCCTGGATGTTGCTCGGCAGACCCAGGGGTGCCTGGGAGTGCTCCGTGTTCCAGCCTGGAACAGGGTGCCCCCGCGAGCCTCCCAGGTGTCCAGGAAACTCTACTGCCGTTAAGGACACGCAGAGCAGAGGCTACGGCCTCATGGAAACTGCCGCGCGGCTCCGCTTCTGCACCTCACGTCAGGGCCTTCCCTCCAGGCCTGTGCTCAATCTGGCTGTCCCGTTAGCGACGCAGCATTGCGAGATGCTGACGTTCTCCTCGAGCAGAGTGCCTGCAGGTACGAGGCCCGCGAAGCAGGCAAAGCAGAGTGTTTTCTCACGGCAGCTCTCACAAGGGCGACGACAGATATTTCCTGGGAGCTTCGGACGCACCAGAAATCTGGTCCTGAGGCTGTTGGAGGGCTCTGGAAATGTAGCTCTCCTCAAGGAACGTGCAGAGTGTTGCCCATCACCCGGCACGCACACAGGGCCTCCGAGGGGCAGAGCCATGGGCCTCGATGTTGCTCGGCCGGACCACGGCGTGGTGGTGGTGGGGGGGGTGCCTGGAGGTCCTCAGTGACCCCGAAGGGAAATGGATGCACACCCGAGGGGCCTAGGAGTCCTCCAATGGGAAATTCCGTTAAAATGAACCCGAAGAGTGACTAAGAACTCACGGAACCTGCTGCATGCCGCCCTTCCCGCCCGGCTACGCAGGGCCTAAACTGGAGGGAAATTCTCACGTTGAGTTTCCCTTTCGTTCTGGAGCTCGTCAGGCTAACCACCACCGCGGCTATGGAAGCACCGGGTTGAAACGGAGCAAACTCATTTTCTTCCCAGAAGCATTTCGACCGGGTTTCCAGGCCTGTCAACAGCAGGGGACGTCAGGCAGCTTCACGGCAGCATGAGTGCAGCCTTCCAAGTGGGAAAGCAAGGATAGTTCCAGCAGGCTCCCGTTTCCACGCGCACACTCAGCTTACCTCCCTGTGGTTTCTAACCAGTCCAAAGAGACACAGGTCACCCGGCGTTTGCTTCCCTGAACCAACTCCCCGAAGTAGGGTGTTCTGCGTCAAGTGAACTGCCTCAACCAAGGAATGCCCTGCCTAGTTACGCCTCTGGGGCCTGTGGCTATTCCAAAGCCTGCGGGGCCACAGGAAGCACGGGGCTTAAATCGCAGTAAGAACGCAAGCCGACTCTCTCTTGGAGGCAGGGTGACTTCCGGCAGGGGGTGTCCTAGATGGAATGCGAGGCCGAGGGCTCTCTCAGGGCAGCTCAGACTAGGGCAAGGCGTAAGACCTCAAAGGCATGGGAGACGTGCCAGAAGTCTGTTGGTGAAAGTGTGGGTTTGGTGGGGGAAACGAGTCTGCTCCAGGAGAGAGTGCAGGGCGTTTCCCTACACTCGGCGTATAGAGAGCGGCTCCAAAGGGGCTCCGGGCCTGGATGTTGCTCGGCAGACCCAGGGGTGCCTGGGAGTGCTCCGTGTTCCAGCCTGGAACAGGGTGCCCCCGCGAGCCTCCCAGGTGTCCAGGAAACTCTACTGCCGTTAAGGACACGCAGAGCAGAGGCTACGGCCTCATGGAAACTGCCGCGCGGCTCCGCTTCTGCACCTCACGTCAGGGCCTTCCCTCCAGGCCTGTGCTCAATCTGGCTGTCCCGTTAGCGACGCAGCATTGCGAGATGCTGACGTTCTCCTCGAGCAGAGTGCCTGCAGGTACGAGGCCCGCGAAGCAGGCAAAGCAGAGTGTTTTCTCACGGCAGCTCTCACAAGGGCGACGACAGATATTTCCTGGGAGCTTCGGACGCACCAGAAATCTGGTCCTCAGGCTGTTGGAGGGCTCTGGAAATGTAGCTCTCCTCAAGGAACGTGCAGAGTGTTGCCCATCACCCGGCACGCACACAGGGCCTCCGAGGGGCAGAGCCATGGGCCTCGATGTTGCTCGGCCGGACCACGGCGTGGTGGTGGGGGGGGGGGTGCCTGGAGGTCCTCAGTGACCCCGAAGGGAAATGGATGCACACCCGAGGGGCCTAGGAGTCCTCCAATGGGAAATTCCGTTAAAATGAACCCGAACAGTGACTTAAGAACTCACGGAACCTGCTGCATGCCGCCCTTCCCGCCCGGCTACGCAGGGCCTAAACTGGAGGGAAATTCTCACGTTGAGTTTCCCTTTCGTTCTGGAGCTCGTCAGGCTAACCACCACCGCGGCTATGGAAGCACCGGGTTGAAACGGAGCAAACTCATTTTCTTCCCAGAAGCATTTCGACCGGGTTTCCAGGCCTGTCAACAGCAGGGGACGTCAGGCAGCTTCACGGCAGCATGAGTGCAGCCTTCCAAGTGGGAAAGCAAGGATAGTTCCAGCAGGCTCCCGTTTCCACGCGCACACTCAGCTTACCTCCCTGTGGTTTCTAACCAGTCCAAAGAGACACAGGTCACCCGGCGTTTGCTTCCCTGAACCAACTCCCCGAAGTAGGGTGTTCTGCGTCAAGTGAACTGCCTCAACCAAGGAATGCCCTGCCTAGTTACGCCTCTGGGGCCTGTGGCTATTCCAAAGCCTGCGGGGCCACAGGAAGCACGGGGCTTAAATCGCAGTAAGAACGCAAGCCGACTCTCTCTTGGAGGCAGGGTGACTTCCGGCAGGGGGTGTCCTAGATGGAATGCGAGGCCGAGGGCTCTCTCAGGGCAGCTCAGACTAGGGCAAGGCGTAAGACCTCAAAGGCATGGGAGACGTGCCAGAAGTCTGTTGGTGAAAGTGTGGGTTTGGTGGGGGAAACGAGTCTGCTCCAGGAGAGAGTGCAGGGCGTTTCCCTACACTCGGCGTATAGAGAGCGGCTCCAAAGGGGCTCCGGGCCTGGATGTTGCTCGGCAGACCCAGGGGTGCCTGGGAGTGCTCCGTGTTCCAGCCTGGAACAGGGTGCCCCCGCGAGCCTCCCAGGTGTCCAGGAAACTCTACTGCCGTTAAGGACACGCAGAGCAGAGGCTACGGCCTCATGGAAACTGCCGCGCGGCTCCGCTTCTGCACCTCACGTCAGGGCCTTCCCTCCAGGCCTGTGCTCAATCTGGCTGTCCCGTTAGCGACGCAGCATTGCGAGATGCTGACGTTCTCCTCGAGCAGAGTGCCTGCAGGTACGAGGCCCGCGAAGCAGGCAAAGCAGAGTGTTTTCTCACGGCAGCTCTCACAAGGGCGACGACAGATATTTCCTGGGAGCTTCGGACGCACCAGAAATCTGGTCCTCAGGCTGTTGGAGGGCTCTGGAAATGTAGCTCTCCTCAAGGAACGTGCAGAGTGTTGCCCATCACCCGGCACGCACACAGGGCCTCCGAGGGGCAGAGCCATGGGCCTCGATGTTGCTCGGCCGGACCACGGCGTGGTGGTGGGGGGGGGGGTGCCTGGAGGTCCTCAGTGACCCCGAAGGGAAATGGATGCACACCCGAGGGGCCTAGGAGTCCTCCAATGGGAAATTCCGTTAAAATGAACCCGAAGAGTGACTAAGAACTCACGGAACCTGCTGCATGCCGCCCTTCCCGCCCGGCTACGCAGGGCCTAAACTGGAGGGAAATTCTCACGTTGAGTTTCCCTTTCGTTCTGGAGCTCGTCAGGCTAACCACCACCGCGGCTATGGAAGCACCGGGTTGAAACGGAGCAAACTCATTTTCTTCCCAGAAGCATTTCGACCGGGTTTCCAGGCCTGTCAACAGCAGGGGACGTCAGGCAGCTTCACGGCAGCATGAGTGCAGCCTTCCAAGTGGGAAAGCAAGGATAGTTCCAGCAGGCTCCCGTTTCCACGCGCACACTCAGCTTACCTCCCTGTGGTTTCTAACCAGTCCAAAGAGACACAGGTCACCCGGCGTTTGCTTCCCTGAACCAACTCCCCGAAGTAGGGTGTTCTGCGTCAAGTGAACTGCCTCAACCAAGGAATGCCCTGCCTAGTTACACCTCTGGGGCCTGTGGCTATTCCAAAGCCTGCGGGGCCACAGGAAGCACGGGGCTTAAATCGCAGTAAGAACGCAAGCCGACTCTCTCTTGGAGGCAGGGTGACTTCCGGCAGGGGGTGTCCTAGATGGAATGCGAGGCCGAGGGCTCTCTCAGGGCAGCTCAGACTAGGGCAAGGCGTAAGACCTCAAAGGCATGGGAGACGTGCCAGAAGTCTGTTGGTGAAAGTGTGGGTTTGGTGGGGGAAACGAGTCTGCTCCAGGAGAGAGTGCAGGGCGTTTCCCTACACTCGGCGTATAGAGAGCGGCTCCAAAGGGGCTCCGGGCCTGGATGTTGCTCGGCAGACCCAGGGGTGCCTGGGAGTGCTCCGTGTTCCAGCCTGGAACAGGGTGCCCCCGCGAGCCTCCCAGGTGTCCAGGAAACTCTACTGCCGTTAAGGACACGCAGAGCAGAGGCTACGGCCTCATGGAAACTGCCGCGCGGCTCCGCTTCTGCACCTCACGTCAGGGCCTTCCCTCCAGGCCTGTGCTCAATCTGGCTGTCCCGTTAGCGACGCAGCATTGCGAGATGCTGACGTTCTCCTCGAGCAGAGTGCCTGCAGGTACGAGGCCCGCGAAGCAGGCAAAGCAGAGTGTTTTCTCACGGCAGCTCTCACAAGGGCGACGACAGATATTTCCTGGGAGCTTCGGACGCACCAGAAATCTGGTCCTCAGGCTGTTGGAGGGCTCTGGAAATGTAGCTCTCCTCAAGGAACGTGCAGAGTGTTGCCCATCACCCGGCACGCACACAGGGCCTCCGAGGGGCAGAGCCATGGGCCTCGATGTTGCTCGGCCGGACCACGGCGTGGTGGTGGTGGGGGGGTGCCTGGAGGTCCTCAGTGACCCCGAAGGGAAATGGATGCACACCCGAGGGGCCTAGGAGTCCTCCAATGGGAAATTCCGTTAAAATGAACCCGAAGAGTGACTAAGAACTCACGGAACCTGCTGCATGCCGCCCTTCCCGCCCGGCTACGCAGGGCCTAAACTGGAGGGAAATTCTCACGTTGAGTTTCCCTTTCGTTCTGGAGCTCGTCAGGCTAACCACCACCGCGGCTATGGAAGCACCGGGTTGAAACGGAGCAAACTCATTTTCTTCCCAGAAGCATTTCGACCGGGTTTCCAGGCCTGTCAACAGCAGGGGACGTCAGGCAGCTTCACGGCAGCATGAGTGCAGCCTTCCAAGTGGGAAAGCAAGGATAGTTCCAGCAGGCTCCCGTTTCCACGCGCACACTCAGCTTACCTCCCTGTGGTTTCTAACCAGTCCAAAGAGACACAGGTCACCCGGCGTTTGCTTCCCTGAACCAACTCCCCGAAGTAGGGTGTTCTGCGTCAAGTGAACTGCCTCAACCAAGGAATGCCCTGCCTAGTTACGCCTCTGGGGCCTGTGGCTATTCCAAAGCCTGCGGGGCCACAGGAAGCACGGGGCTTAAATCGCAGTAAGAACGCAAGCCGACTCTCTCTTGGAGGCAGGGTGACTTCCGGCAGGGGGTGTCCTAGATGGAATGCGAGGCCGAGGGCTCTCTCAGGGCAGCTCAGACTAGGGCAAGGCGTAAGACCTCAAAGGCATGGGAGACGTGCCAGAAGTCTGTTGGTGAAAGTGTGGGTTTGGTGGGGGAAACGAGTCTGCTCCAGGAGAGAGTGCAGGGCGTTTCCCTACACTCGGCGTATAGAGAGCGGCTCCAAAGGGGCTCCGGGCCTGGATGTTGCTCGGCAGACCCAGGGGTGCCTGGGAGTGCTCCGTGTTCCAGCCTGGAACAGGGTGCCCCCGCGAGCCTCCCAGGTGTCCAGGAAACTCTACTGCCGTTAAGGACACGCAGAGCAGAGGCTACGGCCTCATGGAAACTGCCGCGCGGCTCCGCTTCTGCACCTCACGTCAGGGCCTTCCCTCCAGGCCTGTGCTCAATCTGGCTGTCCCGTTAGCGACGCAGCATTGCGAGATGCTGACGTTCTCCTCGAGCAGAGTGCCTGCAGGTACGAGGCCCGCGAAGCAGGCAAAGCAGAGTGTTTTCTCACGGCAGCTCTCACAAGGGCGACGACAGATATTTCCTGGGAGCTTCGGACGCACCAGAAATCTGGTCCTGAGGCTGTTGGAGGGCTCTGGAAATGTAGCTCTCCTCAAGGAACGTGCAGAGTGTTGCCCATCACCCGGCACGCACACAGGGCCTCCGAGGGGCAGAGCCATGGGCCTCGATGTTGCTCGGCCGGACCACGGCGTGGTGGTGGGGGGGGGGGTGCCTGGAGGTCCTCAGTGACCCCGAAGGGAAATGGATGCACACCCGAGGGGCCTAGGAGTCCTCCAATGGGAAATTCCGTTAAAATGAACCCGAAGAGTGACTAAGAACTCACGGAACCTGCTGCATGCCGCCCTTCCCGCCCGGCTACGCAGGGCCTAAACTGGAGGGAAATTCTCACGTTGAGTTTCCCTTTCGTTCTGGAGCTCGTCAGGCTAACCACCACCGCGGCTATGGAAGCACCGGGTTGAAACGGAGCAAACTCATTTTCTTCCCAGAAGCATTTCGACCGGGTTTCCAGGCCTGTCAACAGCAGGGGACGTCAGGCAGCTTCACGGCAGCATGAGTGCAGCCTTCCAAGTGGGAAAGCAAGGATAGTTCCAGCAGGCTCCCGTTTCCACGCGCACACTCAGCTTACCTCCCTGTGGTTTCTAACCAGTCCAAAGAGACACAGGTCACCCGGCGTTTGCTTCCCTGAACCAACTCCCCGAAGTAGGGTGTTCTGCGTCAAGTGAACTGCCTCAACCAAGGAATGCCCTGCCTAGTTACGCCTCTGGGGCCTGTGGCTATTCCAAAGCCTGCGGGGCCACAGGAAGCACGGGGCTTAAATCGCAGTAAGAACGCAAGCCGACTCTCTCTTGGAGGCAGGGTGACTTCCGGCAGGGGGTGTCCTAGATGGAATGCGAGGCCGAGGGCTCTCTCAGGGCAGCTCAGACTAGGGCAAGGCGTAAGACCTCAAAGGCATGGGAGACGTGCCAGAAGTCTGTTGGTGAAAGTGTGGGTTTGGTGGGGGAAACGAGTCTGCTCCAGGAGAGAGTGCAGGGCGTTTCCCTACACTCGGCGTATAGAGAGCGGCTCCAAAGGGGCTCCGGGCCTGGATGTTGCTCGGCAGACCCAGGGGTGCCTGGGAGTGCTCCGTGTTCCAGCCTGGAACAGGGTGCCCCCGCGAGCCTCCCAGGTGTCCAGGAAACTCTACTGCCGTTAAGGACACGCAGAGCAGAGGCTACGGCCTCATGGAAACTGCCGCGCGGCTCCGCTTCTGCACCTCACGTCAGGGCCTTCCCTCCAGGCCTGTGCTCAATCTGGCTGTCCCGTTAGCGACGCAGCATTGCGAGATGCTGACGTTCTCCTCGAGCAGAGTGCCTGCAGGTACGAGGCCCGCGAAGCAGGCAAAGCAGAGTGTTTTCTCACGGCAGCTCTCACAAGGGCGACGACAGATATTTCCTGGGAGCTTCGGACGCACCAGAAATCTGGTCCTCAGGCTGTTGGAGGGCTCTGGAAATGTAGCTCTCCTCAAGGAACGTGCAGAGTGTTGCCCATCACCCGGCACGCACACAGGGCCTCCGAGGGGCAGAGCCATGGGCCTCGATGTTGCTCGGCCGGACCACGGCGTGGTGGTGGTGGGGGGGGTGCCTGGAGGTCCTCAGTGACCCCGAAGGGAAATGGATGCACACCCGAGGGGCCTAGGAGTCCTCCAATGGGAAATTCCGTTAAAATGAACCCGAAGAGTGACTAAGAACTCACGGAACCTGCTGCATGCCGCCCTTCCCGCCCGGCTACGCAGGGCCTAAACTGGAGGGAAATTCTCACGTTGAGTTTCCCTTTCGTTCTGGAGCTCGTCAGGCTAACCACCACCGCGGCTATGGAAGCACCGGGTTGAAACGGAGCAAACTCATTTTCTTCCCAGAAGCATTTCGACCGGGTTTCCAGGCCTGTCAACAGCAGGGGACGTCAGGCAGCTTCACGGCAGCATGAGTGCAGCCTTCCAAGTGGGAAAGCAAGGATAGTTCCAGCAGGCTCCCGTTTCCACGCGCACACTCAGCTTACCTCCCTGTGGTTTCTAACCAGTCCAAAGAGACACAGGTCACCCGGCGTTTGCTTCCCTGAACCAACTCCCCGAAGTAGGGTGTTCTGCGTCAAGTGAACTGCCTCAACCAAGGAATGCCCTGCCTAGTTACGCCTCTGGGGCCTGTGGCTATTCCAAAGCCTGCGGGGCCACAGGAAGCACGGGGCTTAAATCGCAGTAAGAACGCAAGCCGACTCTCTCTTGGAGGCAGGGTGACTTCCGGCAGGGGGTGTCCTAGATGGAATGCGAGGCCGAGGGCTCTCTCAGGGCAGCTCAGACTAGGGCAAGGCGTAAGACCTCAAAGGCATGGGAGACGTGCCAGAAGTCTGTTGGTGAAAGTGTGGGTTTGGTGGGGGAAACGAGTCTGCTCCAGGAGAGAGTGCAGGGCGTTTCCCTACACTCGGCGTATAGAGAGCGGCTCCAAAGGGGCTCCGGGCCTGGATGTTGCTCGGCAGACCCAGGGGTGCCTGGGAGTGCTCCGTGTTCCAGCCTGGAACAGGGTGCCCCCGCGAGCCTCCCAGGTGTCCAGGAAACTCTACTGCCGTTAAGGACACGCAGAGCAGAGGCTACGGCCTCATGGAAACTGCCGCGCGGCTCCGCTTCTGCACCTCACGTCAGGGCCTTCCCTCCAGGCCTGTGCTCAATCTGGCTGTCCCGTTAGCGACGCAGCATTGCGAGATGCTGACGTTCTCCTCGAGCAGAGTGCCTGCAGGTACGAGGCCCGCGAAGCAGGCAAAGCAGAGTGTTTTCTCACGGCAGCTCTCACAAGGGCGACGACAGATATTTCCTGGGAGCTTCGGACGCACCAGAAATCTGGTCCTCAGGCTGTTGGAGGGCTCTGGAAATGTAGCTCTCCTCAAGGAACGTGCAGAGTGTTGCCCATCACCCGGCACGCACACAGGGCCTCCGAGGGGCAGAGCCATGGGCCTCGATGTTGCTCGGCTGGACCACGGCGTGGTGGTGGGGGGGGGGTGCCTGGAGGTCCTCAGTGACCCCGAAGGGAAATGGATGCACACCCGAGGGGCCTAGGAGTCCTCCAATGGGAAATTCCGTTAAAATGAACCCGAAGAGTGACTAAGAACTCACGGAACCTGCTGCATGCCGCCCTTCCCGCCCGGCTACGCAGGGCCTAAACTGGAGGGAAATTCTCACGTTGAGTTTCCCTTTCGTTCTGGAGCTCGTCAGGCTAACCACCACCGCGGCTATGGAAGCACCGGGTTGAAACGGAGCAAACTCATTTTCTTCCCAGAAGCATTTCGACCGGGTTTCCAGGCCTGTCAACAGCAGGGGACGTCAGGCAGCTTCACGGCAGCATGAGTGCAGCCTTCCAAGTGGGAAAGCAAGGATAGTTCCAGCAGGCTCCCGTTTCCACGCGCACACTCAGCTTACCTCCCTGTGGTTTCTAACCAGTCCAAAGAGACACAGGTCACCCGGCGTTTGCTTCCCTGAACCAACTCCCCGAAGTAGGGTGTTCTGCGTCAAGTGAACTGCCTCAACCAAGGAATGCCCTGCCTAGTTACGCCTCTGGGGCCTGTGGCTATTCCAAAGCCTGCGGGGCCACAGGAAGCACGGGGCTTAAATCGCAGTAAGAACGCAAGCCGACTCTCTCTTGGAGGCAGGGTGACTTCCGGCAGGGGGTGTCCTAGATGGAATGCGAGGCCGAGGGCTCTCTCAGGGCAGCTCAGACTAGGGCAAGGCGTAAGACCTCAAAGGCATGGGAGACGTGCCAGAAGTCTGTTGGTGAAAGTGTGGGTTTGGTGGGGGAAACGAGTCTGCTCCAGGAGAGAGTGCAGGGCGTTTCCCTACACTCGGCGTATAGAGAGCGGCTCCAAAGGGGCTCCGGGCCTGGATGTTGCTCGGCAGACCCAGGGGTGCCTGGGAGTGCTCCGTGTTCCAGCCTGGAACAGGGTGCCCCCGCGAGCCTCCCAGGTGTCCAGGAAACTCTACTGCCGTTAAGGACACGCAGAGCAGAGGCTACGGCCTCATGGAAACTGCCGCGCGGCTCCGCTTCTGCACCTCACGTCAGGGCCTTCCCTCCAGGCCTGTGCTCAATCTGGCTGTCCCGTTAGCGACGCAGCATTGCGAGATGCTGACGTTCTCCTCGAGCAGAGTGCCTGCAGGTACGAGGCCCGCGAAGCAGGCAAAGCAGAGTGTTTTCTCACGGCAGCTCTCACAAGGGCGACGACAGATATTTCCTGGGAGCTTCGGACGCACCAGAAATCTGGTCCTCAGGCTGTTGGAGGGCTCTGGAAATGTAGCTCTCCTCAAGGAACGTGCAGAGTGTTGCCCATCACCCGGCACGCACACAGGGCCTCCGAGGGGCAGAGCCATGGGCCTCGATGTTGCTCGGCCGGACCACGGCGTGGTGGTGGGGGGGGGGTGCCTGGAGGTCCTCAGTGACCCCGAAGGGAAATGGATGCACACCCGAGGGGCCTAGGAGTCCTCCAATGGGAAATTCCGTTAAAATGAACCCGAAGAGTGACTAAGAACTCACGGAACCTGCTGCATGCCGCCCTTCCCGCCCGGCTACGCAGGGCCTAAACTGGAGGGAAATTCTCACGTTGAGTTTCCCTTTCGTTCTGGAGCTCGTCAGGCTAACCACCACCGCGGCTATGGAAGCACCGGGTTGAAACGGAGCAAACTCATTTTCTTCCCAGAAGCATTTCGACCGGGTTTCCAGGCCTGTCAACAGCAGGGGACGTCAGGCAGCTTCACGGCAGCATGAGTGCAGCCTTCCAAGTGGGAAAGCAAGGATAGTTCCAGCAGGCTCCCGTTTCCACGCGCACACTCAGCTTACCTCCCTGTGGTTTCTAACCAGTCCAAAGAGACACAGGTCACCCGGCGTTTGCTTCCCTGAACCAACTCCCCGAAGTAGGGTGTTCTGCGTCAAGTGAACTGCCTCAACCAAGGAATGCCCTGCCTAGTTACGCCTCTGGGGCCTGTGGCTATTCCAAAGCCTGCGGGGCCACAGGAAGCACGGGGCTTAAATCGCAGTAAGAACGCAAGCCGACTCTCTCTTGGAGGCAGGGTGACTTCCGGCAGGGGGTGTCCTAGATGGAATGCGAGGCCGAGGGCTCTCTCAGGGCAGCTCAGACTAGGGCAAGGCGTAAGACCTCAAAGGCATGGGAGACGTGCCAGAAGTCTGTTGGTGAAAGTGTGGGTTTGGTGGGGGAAACGAGTCTGCTCCAGGAGAGAGTGCAGGGCGTTTCCCTACACTCGGCGTATAGAGAGCGGCTCCAAAGGGGCTCCGGGCCTGGATGTTGCTCGGCAGACCCAGGGGTGCCTGGGAGTGCTCCGTGTTCCAGCCTGGAACAGGGTGCCCCCGCGAGCCTCCCAGGTGTCCAGGAAACTCTACTGCCGTTAAGGACACGCAGAGCAGAGGCTACGGCCTCATGGAAACTGCCGCGCGGCTCCGCTTCTGCACCTCACGTCAGGGCCTTCCCTCCAGGCCTGTGCTCAATCTGGCTGTCCCGTTAGCGACGCAGCATTGCGAGATGCTGACGTTCTCCTCGAGCAGAGTGCCTGCAGGTACGAGGCCCGCGAAGCAGGCAAAGCAGAGTGTTTTCTCACGGCAGCTCTCACAAGGGCGATGACAGATATTTCCTGGGAGCTTCGGACGCACCAGAAATCTGGTCCTCAGGCTGTTGGAGGGCTCTGGAAATGTAGCTCTCCTCAAGGAACGTGCAGAGTGTTGCCCATCACCCGGCACGCACACAGGGCCTCCGAGGGGCAGAGCCATGGGCCTCGATGTTGCTCGGCTGGACCACGGCGTGGTGGTGGGGGGGGGGTGCCTGGAGGTCCTCAGTGACCCCGAAGGGAAATGGATGCACACCCGAGGGGCCTAGGAGTCCTCCAATGGGAAATTCCGTTAAAATGAACCCGAAGAGTGACTAAGAACTCACGGAACCTGCTGCATGCCGCCCTTCCCGCCCGGCTACGCAGGGCCTAAACTGGAGGGAAATTCTCACGTTGAGTTTCCCTTTCGTTCTGGAGCTCGTCAGGCTAACCACCACCGCGGCTATGGAAGCACCGGGTTGAAACGGAGCAAACTCATTTTCTTCCCAGAAGCATTTCGACCGGGTTTCCAGGCCTGTCAACAGCAGGGGACGTCAGGCAGCTTCACGGCAGCATGAGTGCAGCCTTCCAAGTGGGAAAGCGAGGATAGTTCCAGCAGGCTCCCGTTTCCACGCGCACACTCAGCTTACCTCCCTGTGGTTTCTAACCAGTCCAAAGAGACACAGGTCACCCGGCGTTTGCTTCCCTGAACCAACTCCCCGAAGTAGGGTGTTCTGCGTCAAGTGAACTGCCTCAACCAAGGAATGCCCTGCCTAGTTACGCCTCTGGGGCCTGTGGCTATTCCAAAGCCTGCGGGGCCACAGGAAGCACGGGGCTTAAATCGCAGTAAGAACGCAAGCTGACTCTCTCTTGGAGGCAGGGTGACTTCCGGCAGGGGGTGTCCTAGATGGAATGCGAGGCCGAGGGCTCTCTCAGGGCAGCTCAGACTAGGGCAAGGCGTAAGACCTCAAAGGCATGGGAGACGTGCCAGAAGTCTGTTGGTGAAAGTGTGGGTTTGGTGGGGGAAACGAGTCTGCTCCAGGAGAGAGTGCAGGGCGTTTCCCTACACTCGGCGTATAGAGAGCGGCTCCAAAGGGGCTCCGGGCCTGGATGTTGCTCGGCAGACCCAGGGGTGCCTGGGAGTGCTCCGTGTTCCAGCCTGGAACAGGGTGCCCCCGCGAGCCTCCCAGGTGTCCAGGAAACTCTACTGCCGTTAAGGACACGCAGAGCAGAGGCTACGGCCTCATGGAAACTGCCGCGCGGCTCCGCTTCTGCACCTCACGTCAGGGCCTTCCCTCCAGGCCTGTGCTCAATCTGGCTGTCCCGTTAGCGACGCAGCATTGCGAGATGCTGACGTTCTCCTCGAGCAGAGTGCCTGCAGGTACGAGGCCCGCGAAGCAGGCAAAGCAGAGTGTTTTCTCACGGCAGCTCTCACAAGGGCGACGACAGATATTTCCTGGGAGCTTCGGACGCACCAGAAATCTGGTCCTCAGGCTGTTGGAGGGCTCTGGAAATGTAGCTCTCCTCAAGGAACGTGCAGAGTGTTGCCCATCACCCGGCACGCACACAGGGCCTCCGAGGGGCAGAGCCATGGGCCTCGATGTTGCTCGGCCGGACCACGGCGTGGTGGTGGGGGGGGGGGTGCCTGGAGGTCCTCAGTGACCCCGAAGGGAAATGGATGCACACCCGAGGGGCCTAGGAGTCCTCCAATGGGAAATTCCGTTAAAATGAACCCGAAGAGTGACTAAGAACTCACGGAACCTGCTGCATGCCGCCCTTCCCGCCCGGCTACGCAGGGCCTAAACTGGAGGGAAATTCTCACGTTGAGTTTCCCTTTCGTTCTGGAGCTCGTCAGGCTAACCACCACCGCGGCTATGGAAGCACCGGGTTGAAACGGAGCAAACTCATTTTCTTCCCAGAAGCATTTCGACCGGGTTTCCAGGCCTGTCAACAGCAGGGGACGTCAGGCAGCTTCACGGCAGCATGAGTGCAGCCTTCCAAGTGGGAAAGCAAGGATAGTTCCAGCAGGCTCCCGTTTCCACGCGCACACTCAGCTTACCTCCCTGTGGTTTCTAACCAGTCCAAAGAGACACAGGTCACCCGGCGTTTGCTTCCCTGAACCAACTCCCCGAAGTAGGGTGTTCTGCGTCAAGTGAACTGCCTCAACCAAGGAATGCCCTGCCTAGTTACGCCTCTGGGGCCTGTGGCTATTCCAAAGCCTGCGGGGCCACAGGAAGCACGGGGCTTAAATCGCAGTAAGAACGCAAGCCGACTCTCTCTTGGAGGCA